>NC_073262.2:111835833-112138863 GCF_029289425.2 Pan paniscus | reverse complement strand
CTAGTTTTGAACTACAAACTTTGGCAGGTGTAAAACTTTAGATAAATGAGAGAGAGAAAGAAGATAGACACAGATGTACTCATATAATGCATTCAGTGTTTTCTTTATTCAACTCTTCACTAATTAGATCTGAAATGGTCGAAAGAAAGAAAATGAAGACTGTAAAGCAACACAAAGTTGATAACCGTAAGACACTGAATAATATGGAATGAAACCTAATCCATGTCGGTTTGTTATGGCAAATGATTTTTCAACTAACATTTTTATATTATTAATAACTGGGAGAGATTAGTTCAGAAAAGGCACATAATTTTACCCTCTTCAACATGAATGACTCAGAAGGCATTCCTAAAAGTAAAGCCCTTGTATTGTGCATTGGCAAAATTATTTGAAACCATCATGACTATTCATTTATCTATCTATCACATGTGTGTATTGTATGTCATATTCCTTTTTCTAATACACAATGGATACTTTTCTATTCTCAGGTGAATAACTGATGAAGCTTAACAAGTCTCACGTTGATTTATAGAGGAACAAGAGAGTTTATCCCTTGTACTACTATGCAGTTCTTATTCTGCAATAAGTAGAATATAAAGAATTTCTTACATAATAAAGAAATTCATTTATTTTATTTTTAAATCTTCCAAACTACCCTAATAAGATATAAGGCCCGTATTTAGGTTATAATACTTTTTAATGACATAAATGGGCTGCAAAGAGATCAGCTGTGTTATTCTTTGGAATGGGATTCTTTTTTACAGATGAATTTAGGAAAAGAATAAAGATTAGCTGGTCAGTGAATTAAATCCACAGAACTGATTTCATAAGCATGGGGTTTGTATGAAAACATAGCCAGTGGTTGTCTTTTGCAGCCATTTGATACTACATTTAATTAAGGAATAAAGAATGAGCTAGAGCATTCTTTTCCCACATGAAAAAAAAAGGGAGGACTTTAAACAATAATCAATCACCCCAAAGACATTTGAAGCTGCAATAATTATTAGGTTTAATTTGGGAAACTTAGAAAACTTATGAAAAAGGTGATTATTTTGTCATTTTATTTTATTCCTACATTTAGCATAGTATATTAATATCTTTGTATTAAAAAAACATATTCAGGATTCTAATGATTAGATTTACATATGATACAAAGTGACTTTGAGATTCTGGAAAGATTTATAGAATGGCCAATTATTTGTTTACTACTTTAAGGAGAAATACAAAGCTTCCAGAATCACATTTCAAACTGAAAAGACCATTTAATCCTTAGGATAATTTACTTTCTCTTGTGAAGCCTTCTGAAATTTGATGCATCATAAATACGTATTTTTTCTTTTAATAGAAAGTAATCATTTCCTAGATTTTGGACAAAAACATGACTATCAAAGAATTAGCTCATGACATAATTTAGAAGAGGAGAGGTGGGGAGGGGGTTGAAGTGAGGATGGCAGACAAACTTGCTATCCCTCCTCATTTGTTCACATGACCTAATGAAGAATCTTGGGGATACGTGCTTCCAGAATTGCTTTCATTTTGACAGCCTGACATCCTGAGGAAATAGGCTTGTTGATGCCATGAAAGATGAATACAAAAATACTACCCACTGGAAGAATCTTAAAGAACAAGTATTGGATCTATGGTGTTTTTTTGTTTTTTGTTTTTTCAAGAGAGAAAGATAGGGTGCCGAGAGAGGATACAGTGATAAATGATTATTAAAACATCCACGCATATACGCACATATATGTAGCTCTATAATCTTCATATGTAATACAATTGTTTATATTCTGTTTTGCAATTTTATAATTGTTTGTTATATAATGAATGTCTTTAAAATTCATTATATAAGCATTTCCTAAGTGTCCATTTCCTCCAAGGCCCTATTGAGATAGCACGCATAAGTGTAAAGGCACCAGTTTCTCCTTAAAAAGCCTATGGGCTGCTAGGGGAGAATGGACCTATCCAGATATGCTCATAACATGAAGCATAACAAGTCTATAAGAAATGTGTGAAGCAACATGAAGCAAGTTGGAAGAGAAATATAGCGTCTCCCTGAGAAGGTACTGGAAGTTGACCAAGAAGCTAATCAAAATTTTGTCTTGATTCTGGAAAGCTCAAAGCACTGAAGCTTACTGGTTAGACATTAAGAACATCCGCCTCTCCCCACTTCCTATTTCATTAGAGTATTAGCATTTTCTACACTTTTTTTAAGTGCAAGTCTGCTTAATTGTGCAATATGCTGTTTAGTTTAACAGCATCTTTAATGAACCATATAATACTACTCAACTGAGCATAGAGAAATTACTTTCTGGCCAGTTTAAAAAACAGTATAAAATTCTATAAATTGGACTGCGTGCAGTGTCTCATGCCTATAATCTCATCACTTTGGAAAGCCAAGGCAGGAGGGTCACTTCATGCCAGATCAAGGCCAGCCTGGGCAACATAGAGAGACCCTGTCTGCATAAAAGGCATAAAATAAAAAATTAGCTGGGTGTGCTGGTGCATGCTACCACAGTCCTAGCTACTCAGGAGGCTGAGGCAGGAGAATCACTTGAGCTTAGAAGTTTGAGGTTATAGTAAGCTATGATTGCACCACTCCATTCCAGTCCGGGCAACAGAGTAAGGCCCTATCTCTATAAAAGAAATATTTTTTAAATTTATATATATCATACATTTTATATATGTGTGTGTGTGTGTGTGTGTGTGTGTGTGTGTGTGTGTGTGTGTATAACTTCTGGCTTCTTTCATTCATATATTTTGAAGCTTTTATAACAATAATTTAAAGATCCTCATTCATTTTATTTTCTGTTTTAAGAGAAGCGTCAGACTTTATTACACATGTAAAATCTAGAAAAAAAGACTTTAATAGAGCATTTGTTTGTTTGTTTGTTTTCAAGGCTCAATGGAACAAACACTCCTATTTATTTAGCAATCCCCATATGCCAGATATTGTTCTAAGAGTCTTTTTTTGCATTAAAATGTAATTTATTTATTATAATTTACATATTTATCAGACACAATGTGGTGTTTTGATACAAGTATACAATATGTAATAATCAAAGTAATTAGCATATTTTGATAGAGGGCTTAAAAGTGGATTAAAAGTTACAATTTTTAAGACTCATAATAATATCTCATTTAATCTTGAAATGAAGTATAAGTTATTTTTGTTTCCATTTTACAGATAATAAAATCAGAGGGCTTGACCAAGGAATACCACAAGCAGCTTAGCAGTCTAGAAGCATAGAGGGCATCAGAGGTTAAGCCAGAGGAAAAGATTAGAATTAGGAGGAAGGACTAGATCCAGGTAGAAAAGAAGCACAACATCCACCCTGTTCTGGAGCACTGGATCAAAATCAGGGCTTGGGTAAATAATTTCAGATAAATATTAATGATTCAATCATAGGTAATTGACCAGGCACAGTGACTCATGCCTGTAATCCCAGCACCTTCAGAGGCTGAAGCAGGAGGATCGCTTTAAGCCAGGAGTTTGAGAACAGCCTGGGCAACAAAGCGAGACTCAGTCTCTACAAAAAATAAAAAATATAGCCAGGAATGGTGGCACACACCTGTACTCCTAAGCTACTCAGGAGGCTGAGATAAGAGGACAACTTGAGCCCAAGGGTTGAGGCTGCAGTGAGCCATGATTGTGTCACTATACTCCAGCCTGGGTGACAGAGGGAGACTCCATCTCTTCAAAAAAAATCATAGGAAATCATCTGTTTAAGAATTCTAAGCACCAAGAAAGCATGAATTCATCTAATTTCAAACTCGGGTGCTTCAACCAACGCCACCAGAACACTTTAATATAGTCAAGTGCAATTGCAAAGGCAGGGGAAGTCTTATAGCACTGAGAGCCTTGTGTTAAGCAATGTATCCCTTAGAACTAGGTGTCAGTATGATGAACATGATCCCTCTTTGGGAGCAAGATAGGATAGGGTTGGAGGTAGGGTCTTCATGGAATACATATGCTAAGTACTGACTGCATTAGAGGAAGGATAAAAGGTTAGTGTATAGGATGAAGAAGAAACGGATACAAAATAGCAACAAGTTATATCCAATATTTTCTTTTTAACTTTTGATTTTGCAAAATGAGACTAAAAGACAGTATCAATATAGAAAAGTATTTTTAAAATTTTGAGGAGAGAAATTTATAAAATATCTACACTAGCTAGCACACAATATGACATTTCACTTTTAGATTTGTAGAGTAATCTTAGTTCTTTTCTGCTCACAGCATTCCAAACACTTCCAGAAAAGCTACTGCACCTCATGTCACTTGTTGAGCAGTATCTCCACTGTAAGTAAACTTGAGAACTCTATTAAAGAATGTCTCCCTTGTCCCATTCCTTAGGGTCCTCAACCTCTTTCTCAAGAAAACTATAATTAATATAATTAACATGATCATCTATCTTTATAAGAATGAAAATCATTTAGCTTTTGATTCCGTCTTCAACAGCATAAGATCAAATAGCCTTCCCAGGCTGAGAGTGGCAGAGCCAATGAAATTAACATTACCTCGTCATTCTATCTAAAAAACAAGTTATGCTGTTTAGATTGATATTTTTAATGATCCATGAGTATTCCTTTACAAGCATCTGTTTCCTATTTTATATTCTAAAATTGAGAAGCCATCATTTGCTTATCAAACTGAGAGAAATTTTTAAAATCCTAATTCCAACATTGGCATGGGTATTGCAAATCTCAGACTGCTTCTGCTACCAGTGAAGTGTATATTGGTATATAATTTTGGGGAACATAATGTACACGTTACTCACCTCAAATATATTTATTTCTTTACACTACATAATCCCACTTCTACAAATTGATCCTAAGTACAATGTCAGCAGTGAACATAAACATTTTAGAAGCATATTTACTGCAGTGCTATTTATAACAGTGAGATATTAAAAATGGTCTGAATGTCCAACAATGAGTAAATGGTGAAATAAACTATGAAATATCCATAGGATAGTATATCACAGAGCCATTAAAAATCACCTTTTCAAGTAACTGGAATGTATAGAATAGAAAATTTAATTTAACTTTTGTGAAAACAAACCACAACAAAAACTGGAGGAAAATATACCAAAATGCTGGTAGCAGTATTAATAATAAAGAAAAAGAAGTAGATCAAAAAAACCAATACACATTTTTTTAAAAAGGCAAAAATTGTGGCCTAAAATGTTGCTAAGAATCAATGCCAAATTTACCTTCCTTGTTTCTAGACTTCATTCTGACTTTTTTTTTTTGTAATAACTTTAGGAGATTAAAACACGTTTCCAGTCTAAATTCAGTAATATTGTGTTTCATAAAATCTAAGATACTTTTCATTACAAGACATACCTCATTTACCACTAGGAAAAAAAATGCTGTCAATTTAACTATAGCATCACTTAATTTTACATAACTTAATGTAAAATTACATGCATCACAGAATTGATAAAATATTGCAATGGCATTTCTGATGTCCTATTTTATATACCCCTATCGGTAGCTTGCTTTTATCTGGCAACACTAGTTATTTTGCTCAGCTAACAGTTTTACAGATAAACATGCTTTTTCTGTGAGGGAAGCTCTTTTATTTTAAACCACAAGTAACTTAGTTATAGTTGAAAAAAATGGTAATTTCCATTACATATATTCTGTTTTGATAACTTGGCTGTTTCTAGTGAGTTAATATAGTTTTAAGAGACTTACTACATCTAACTGCTTTTACAAAATGTGATTTAGATAACTGATTAACCAAATGTAATTTAATATTATTTTCGTTTCCAGATAGAAGGGAAAACAATACTAATAAATACTAAACCACACATATCCAAGTGGGAAGACCTGGTAATAAGAGAGGTTTAAACATGTTTCCATTTCTATGTACACGTTATTTTCACTGATATATTTATTTATTTATTTGAAAATAGGCAAGTCATCTTGACCAAACACACTCGATTTTCATATTCCCACAACAGAAATCTCCATGTGGAAGATGGTTAGGGGATCAGATTATGAAAAATTTTTGTGTGTTACTGTTAGTTTTTTATAGTCTAACAAAAATCTTTTTTCTTTTCAGTTTTCTTTCATTCTGGTAAGTGGTCAGAGCAAGATGAGATTGCAAATTGTCATGTTTACCATATAAACTATAAAATAAAAAAATCAGGAAGGGAAGAGTTTATTTCTTATTAAAGAAGAGAAAGGAAAAGTTTACCTCTCATACAGATTTATTTATAATTAAAACTTAACTCTGTGCATTGAAAATATTACTGATTCAATGATGTATACTTTACAAAAATTTCATTCTACTTGTAATTTTGGTTTTGTAGGTGGATGGGATAGGGGCTAGTAGGGGATAAAAGTAGAAAAAAATTCAAAAAATCTTTAAAAATTGCACATTTAAATGTTCACAAATCTCCATAGCATATGCTAAAAGTGAATAAAAAAGAGAAACTTTAATAAATTTGACCCCGAACTATATAAAAACACTTAATAAAATAATACAGTTTATAGACTTGAAACCAATACTTGTAGACATTTCACCTTTTTTCTTTATTAAGTTTCCAATTATCTATAGGCATAATTTTAATATATTCTATTTGCTTCATTCTATACAGATTTCAAAGATAGGAAAGCACAGTTTGAACCTGAAAAGAGAAATAATAGTAGTTTTTCATCTGTGTGTGTGTGTGTGTGTGTGTGTGTGAGGGACAGAGAGAGTGTGTCTGTGTGCTTATGTGTATTTGGTTGTAGGAAAGTGAGGTCAGAAAAGGTACATATTTACAGTGTGCCTGTTATATGACAGACACTGCAATCTGAAGGGTTAAACATGGGCTTTAAAGGTAAAATTCCTGATTAGTGTAAGGGCAAATGAAAAGCCAATGTTTTCCTTTATGTTAATTATTAATCAAAAGCCTATACAAAAAGTTTAGCAACAACTGGCATGTTGTTCTTTCATAAGCAATAAAAGTCTTCATTTCATTCAGTGTTTAGTGTTTTTTTTTCAATCTGAATACATGTTGAAAAAAATAGAAGGCATAAATAAAATCCCAAGTTTATTGCTGTGAGGGCCTTCTGAGGTTCTGTTATTACTCTAAACTCAGTTAAGCTAGTTTCGAGTCTCAATTAAGGCCAATTAATGAAAGCACAGAACAAAAGGAATGACATCTTAACACTCTGCTAACTGAAATTTTTTATTGAAAAGTACATTTTCAATTCTACCCTCTTTACAAAATATATTCTCTATGAGTATATAATTGTGGAATTCAAAGTGTTTTCCTGCAAATTCAGGAAGCTGACCATTCTTTGAAAGGTCAGCCTTCCAAGAAGTCACTCTTTTAATATTTCTGTTAATTAAACAAATGAATTCGAGTTGGATTTTTTTCATTATTCAAAACTCAGGTAGTAGTAAGATTAAAGAAATTCAACATTCAAAAACCAAATAAATTATACTAATTAGAAAAACAGTACTTAGGGAACCATGTTTGCTAGTAGGCCAACTCTGAAATATATCCAGTTTTTACTAAATTTGAGCTTTTACCACACATTGCAAGCATATTTCTGACACAGCTATCTAAAGACCCATGATGCCTTTATTTTATTTCACAGTTTATTCATGATTGACACAAATATAGTACTGACCTTAATTCCAGCCAGAAGTTATAAGATACTTCGGATTAGATCAATAAAATCTAAAAGAAGAAAAGAAAAATACCCAGTAAGTTAAATCAGTTGAACAATCTGGCTTTTTCTTTCACTAAGGAGGAAGATAAAATCAGAAGTGACTTGTTCCTCACTCCATAAAATGCACTGACTGAAACACATCCATTTACAATACATGACGGTTATGTATAATACAACTTTAAACTTAAAAATACATTCTACATTTTATTGAAAAAAAAATATATTAAATGCCAAAATTAGGTCCTATTTTTATTTTATACTTATTTAAAGTAGAAGTCCTATGTTTATATTCTAAAACAACCAACCAAAAAGAATTTTTAACACATTCTGTTCTTAATATGCTACCATTGCTCTTAAGAGATGTTTAATCAAAAATAATAAAACTCAGGCATTTTGATCCTGCCACAGACTGAATGCTAGTGTCCCCACCACCCCAAATTCATATGTTGAGATCCTAATCCCCCAATGTGATATTTGGAGGTGGGGCCTTTGGAAGGTGATTACTGCCCCTATAAAAGAGATCCCAGAAATATAAAAAGTGGACTGTGCCTTTATACACGAGATCACAGAGAGCGCTCTTACACCTTCTGCCTGCCATATGAAGGCGGAGGAAAAAACAGGAAGCAGGACCTCAGCAAAACCAATCTGCTGCTGCCTTGATCTTGAACTTCGCTGCTTCCAGAACTGGGAAAAATAAATTTCTGTTCTTTTATGTTTGTTAGAACAGTCTGCACAGACTGACACAGGTCTTTAATCTGATTTAACATGCACAGAGAATCTGAAGATTTTTAGTCCTGGGTCGACAATCAGTCCAAACCTTTGCTAAAGGTAGCAAAGTTCAAATAAGACAATTCCAGTGGTAAACGATCAATCTTTCCATTGGTCTCTTGCACCTAAGTCTTGCTACTAAAATATGCTGAGAAGTAAATATGCAGAAAAGCATGTTGTCAAATGGAAGTATAAAGAAGGTAAACCAGGGACAAAAACAAACTTTTGTGCCAAAGTCAGCCTGTCTCTTGAACAGATAGTAAACAAAACAACTTCAAAATGACAAAAGAGACTCAACTCGCCACAGGGAGCATCTATGGCAGTCTCTAATTAAAAAGCAAGTTAGGTTCTAGAAGTATGTTTGTGAGTTAATTGGATAGAAAACAGCATATGTTCTTCTACATGTTAGAAATGTTTCATTATTAGACTCCTATGCTAAGCCCCAAAACTAAATTAGCCTAAAACTAGTTATTTACTGAAAAGAACAGTATAAAATAAGACAAAGAAAATACTAGTAAACCACAGAAAATACAACTGAATATGAAATAGTTGATTTTTAATCCTAAGGGCAGGTGTTTAAGAAAAGTAAACTTTGTCCTACAATAACGAAATGATAGGTTGATACATCTGTGGAGATTTTTTTTTAAGTATCTGAGGAAATTATGAGGGACATTTAAGATTAATGCCTTTAGTATATCTATCTTGACTTCAAACAAATGACATTATTTTACTTGGATACAAATATTATTTTTTGGCTATAAAGCCAACAGCTCTCTAACTGTCATGGTGGCCCAGGGCACCACTGTAAACTCTCAGGGGAATGGTGAAATGTTTTCTTTTTCTTTTCTTTTCTTTTTTCTGAGACAGGGTCTCACTCTGTCACCTAGTCTGGAGTGCAGGGGTGTGATCATGGCTCACTACAGCCTCAACCTCTCAGGCTCAATCAGTCCTCCCACCTCAGCCTCCGTAGTAGCTGGAACTACAAGCGTTAACCACTATGCCTGACTAAGTTTTGTATTTTTTGTAGAGATGGAGTTTCACCATGTTCCCCAGGCGGGTCTCAAACTCCTGAACTCAAGCAATCCACCCACCTTGGCCTCTCAAAGTGCTGGGATTACAGGCATAAGCCACCGTGCCTGGCCAAAATGTTTTCAATATATGAAAACAAAAACAAAAACAAAAAACCCACAGCAGTATCCATTAGGCAGCACAAAAACTATTAACTTAAAGTGGTTTGCGGTTTCAGTATTAGATCACGCTACATTCCTTTCAATGATGTTACAGCTTTGCAAAGTTGGGTTTTGATTTTGTTTGTGATATAAAAGCAAATACTGCATGAAACTCAACATGAAGTAAGAATGACAAAAACCTTGTTTCCATAAAAAAATTAAAGGAAATAAGAATGATGGTGTCCAGTGTGACTTCAAGGTTTGAGGGCTGGGCAGTATTCAACAGGCAAAAATCCCATTCGTAAGTGATTGTGGGTTTCTAAGCATAAAATAAAAATAGATTTGCTTTCAATTTATGTGTATCATTTTTTCAAAAGGCTACTAAGTTGTTAGGACTTAAACATATCATGTTAATTAAATGAAACTGTGAGGTACATCTTTTGGCCTAGAGGATCTTGAAAATAAAATTACTGAGATACTAAGGGTGCCATAAACTGAGAACATTTGGAACATTCCTGTTAAGCACAGTTTCTTGTTGTTTATTTTTTGTTTTGCTCCACAAATTTAATGAGAAAGTATGAGAAATTTAAAATAAAAATACTAGGAGAGTAAAGGAAAAAAGAGAAAGAAAAAATATGTCTCTAAAATATGAAGAAAAAATGCTAGGAGAGTGGGAAGGACAGTGATTCAACACACTCAGTGACTGTGTATGTGTGGCTGGGTTGCATGTGCACTATTGTGTGTGCAAGAGATGGCTAAAATAGAATGTACATAAGAACACTAGGCTATGAAAGACAGAGTGGATACACTGCCTATGTGTTCATTTTAATCATATTATCAATCATTATCCCCTAAGAAAAAAGGAGACACTGGAAAGGGATTGTGATTTAGGTCTAAATATTCACTAGGAAAAAAAAAAATGATGGCTTGCACAGCAACGCGAACGTACTTAATGCCAGAAAGCTGAACCCTTTAAAATGGTTAAAATGTTAAATTTTACATTACATATGTTTTACTATAATATAAAATAAGTGATGCTGTTATCCTAGGATCTTGCATGGTGTCTCATACAAAAACCTGCTGTATAATCGATAAATGCATACTGAGCAATGAAAACCAGGATGATATTGCCACTTAACAACTCTTTAAAGAGAAAGTGGTTCACTAGTTGCCTGGAGTCAGGGAAAGTCTAACCTGAAACTGCCCATTTGTTTGCTTGCAAGTTTTAGGCCTCAATTTATCATTTGACTATAGCTACTTCTTGCTAATTGCTCTTTAACACAGATCAGCATCCTGATATATTTAATATTCTTTTAAATAGACTGGATTTCATTTCTTCTACGTGCACTCCCAAATATATACTTTCATAGCAAAAACAAAATGACACTGTGGGATTTTTTTTTTAAAGTTGAGTTTTATGACACAGGAGCCTGACTTCTTTATGTATTCCATAATGTGTCTGGAAAGACATTCCAACTTACTTGTCCCTCTTCCAGTGTTCCTCCTCCCCACAACTGGAAGCCCCATCTCCAAGAAAAATCTTGCTTAGTCTCTTTTTTTTTTTTTCAGAGACAGGGTCTTGCTCTGTCAACCAGTCTGGAGTGCAATGGCACCATCTCAGCTCACTGCAACCTCCACCTCCTGGGTTCAAGTGATTCTCCTGCTTCAGCCTCCTGAGTAGCTGGGATTACATGTGCGCGTCACCACACCCAGCTAATTTTTGCATTTTTTAATAGAGATGGGGTTTCAATACAGCATGATTCAAAAACAAACTGTATTCAAAATATTAATACTCTTTTAGGTATGTGAACTTTGTATTTGAACCCAATGTTTGCAGCACACAAAATATTAATAAACATTGTTAAATGAATAAAGGTGCTTACTGTCGTATTTTTTCCAATTCTATGTCAGATTTAAAGGAACAGTTGAAAATACCCTTTGTGGTGAGAATAAGAAAAAAAAATCCCATCCTTGTCTTACATTACTTCCATTGAAAGGATAGTCTCTTCAATAAATGGTGTTAGGTAAACTGGGTACTACATGCAAAAGAATGAAAATGGACTTTTATCTTACATCATGCACAAAAATCAACCCAAAATGGAATGAAAACTTAAATGTAAGACCTGAAACCATAAAACTCCTAGAAGAAAACATAGGGAATAAGCTTCTTGACATTGACTTTGGCAATGATTTTTTGAATATGACACCAAGAGCTCAGGCATCACAAGCAGAAACAAACAGGTGGGGCTACATCAAACTGTCCAAAAAAGGAAACAATCAACAAAATAAAAAGGTAACCTAGAGAATGGGAGAAAATATTTGCAAACCATATATCTGATAAGGGGTTAATATCCAAAATATAGGGCTGGGCGTGGGGGCTCATGCCTGTAATCCCAGCACTTTGGGAGGCCAAGGAGGGTGGAGTGCTTGAGTCTAGGAGTTTGAGACCAGTCTGGGAAACATGGAGAAACCCCAACTTTACAAAGAATACAAAAAATTAGCTGGGCATTGTGATGTGCACCTGTTGTCCCAGTTACCCAGGAGGCTGAGGTGGCAGGTTTGATTGAGCCCAGGAAATCGAGGCTGCAGTGAGCTGTGACTGTGCACTGAACTCCTGCCTGGGCAATGGAGTGAGACCCTGTCTCAAAAAAAAAAAAAGAAAGAAAGAAAATCTGAAATATATAAGGAACAAACATGAAACAATATCTCAAAGCAAATAAATAAAAAAAACCTGATTTAAAAATGAGCAAAGGACCCCGAATAGACATTTTTCCAAAGAAGACATGACAGTGGCTAACAAGTTTATGAAAAGGTGTTTAATATCAGAAATCATCAGAGAAATGAAAATCAAAACCACAATGAGATAGCTATCTCACATCTGTTAGTATGGCTATCATTAAGAAGATAAAAAAAATAAGTGTTGGATGTGGTGAAAAGGAAAGGGAACACTGTATACTGTTGATGGGAATGTAAATTGGTACAAGCGGTATGGAAAACAGTAAGGAGGTACCTCAAGAAATTAAAAAGGGAACTACAATTTGATCCAGAAATCCCACTACAGGGAAAATACACAAAGAAATGAAGTCGGTACCTTGAAGAGATATCTGCACTCCTGTGTTCATTGCAGCATTATTTACAATAGTCAAAATATGAAAACAACCAGTGTCTATCAACAGATGAATGGATTAAAAAATTGTGAGTTACTATACACAATGGAACATTATTAAGACTTTAAAAGGGAGATCCTGCCATTTGCAACAACATGAAAAAACCTGAATGGCATTATGGTAAGTGAAATAAGCCAGACACAGAAAGAAAAATACTGCATAATCTCACTTATGTGGAATCTTAAAAAGCTGAACTCATAGAAGTGGAGTAGAATGGTGGTTATCTGGAGGTGGGGAGGTTGGCGAAATGAGGACATGTTAGCCAAAAGATATAAGGTCACAATTATACAGGATGACTAAACCTAGAGGTCTAATGTATAGCATGACGACTATAGTTAATAATATTGTAAGGTCTACTGAAAATTTGCTAAAAGAATAGGTTTCAGGTGTTCTTATTTTTTAAAACAATAAGTGTGTGAGGAGACAGACATGTTAATTTGCTTCACTCTAGTAATCAATTCACTGTGTGTGTATATATATATCAAAACATGTTGCACACTTAAATATATACAATTTTTATATAAAAATATTGGAAACACAGTTCTGAGGGAAAAGAGGTATTCATTTTTGACCTGGTGGGCTCAAGCTGTCCTGTGGCTTCTGTTTGTTTGCTTGCTTTTCTTATCTTAAGGAGAGCACTTTCATTTGCAGTGCCAGGAGCAGCTGCTTTGTAAATAACTCCCTGGAACTTTTTTTTTTTCTTTTTTTCCAACCAAGCCAGTTATTGAGCAAATAGGCGCAGAATTGTGAAGATTGATGTTGCCCCAAGGCTCACTCCTCACTGTGAACATCTGCCATTTCAAACACACAGGTCAAGACTTTTTGTGTAGTATTTTGCTAAACAATGCCCTAAGCAAAACGCAAATAAAATTATTTTCAATAGGATTTAGCATCTGCTTCCAGGCAGCTTAATGTATCAGCATACTAAAAGCACCAATTCTCCATCCTCTGTCTCTTTCTCCTCACCTAAAAGGTAAGAGAAATGTCACCAAATAACCTTGAGTTAATTGGTAAAGCTCTTCTTCCCCCTTGCCACACTCCTGCCCCAATGAGAAATGACTTCATGCCTCCATATTATAAATCATATTGTGATGGTCAGATAACATTATAAAGCCTATGTCAAACTAAAATAGGCCTGATTATACCTCACAAGGAATACAAGATGAAAATAGCAGACATCTTTTAGCTATTGGATTATCAAAGTTAATTGTGAGCTGAAAATTCACAATTTTTATATTTCTTATGCTTCTCCCTTGTTAAAGTTACACTTGAGTTTTCAAATTACAGAAATTGTTACTGCTTAAGTAACAGAAAAGTTACTACTGGAGTTACACCTTACAGAAACAAATGTTGGGAATACTGCAGTTATAAGATATTTTAAAAAATGGAAATGTTTTTTGTTTGTAATTCTTGTAATTCTCGTATTTTTAAGGTATAGAGTAGGCTTTTTTTTTTTTTTTGAGACAGGGTCTTACTCTATTGTCCCAGCTGGAGTGCATTGGAATGATCATGGCTCACTCCAGTCTCGACCTCCCCAGCCTCAGATGATCCTCCCGCCTCAGCCTCCTGAGTTGCTGGGACTACAGGCATGTACCACCATGCCCAACTAATTTTTCTATTTTTTTGGTAGAGACAGAGTTTCCCTATGTTGTACAGGCTGGTCTCAAACTCCCGGGCTCAAGTGATCCACCCTCTGAAATTGCTGAGATTATAGGCATAAGCCACCATACCCAGCTGGGTAGGGTTTTTGTTGTTGTTGTTTGTTTGTTATGTTTTTTAGCATCATTTAGAATTTTAGGGATCCAATGTTCTTTAACCTTAAAGAGTTCACTTAGTTAGAATCTAGTGGGATAAGGGAGGTTGTGAAAAAGCCAAAAGACAAAAAGCCATGATGGAAAAAAAAAAATTCCTATTGTCACAAGGAAATACTAACAGGGCTTTTGGGAGGTCAATGAAGGGGAGAAAAATCCTGTTATGAAGATAAAGATTCACAGAGGAATTTGCATTTGAGTTAGCCCTTGAAGGAGGTAAGGGATTTTGATAGGTGGAGATGGAGTGGGAAGGAGACCAATTCAGACAATGGACAGGACACCACAGAAACAAAGTAACAGAAGGATCAAAGCCCAGGGGGTGTTTGGAAAAATACCTAGCCTGGAGTATGACACATAAGAAGAGCAGTAATTGGGTGAAAAGCTAAGTTGGCTCTATATAGGAAGTAATGACCTTGAATGACAATCTGAGGAGGCTATTCAATTAAACATATTTAATTTTGTAGGTGAAAGTGGACCGCTGAAGGTTTTAAATTCAAGAATGGCATAATTAGGAAATTTAATCTGGCAATATTATGTAGATTGGATCAGAGAGGGGAGTGCTTAAAGAAGTGTTCAAAAAAGTGGCTCCTTCAGAAGTCCAGGTGAATGGTAATGAAGTGACAATTCAGGTGGAGACAGTGTCCATATAAAGGAGAGAGTTACAACTATTGCATGGATATGTGTATTAGTCTGCTGAGACTGTGATATAGTTCTGATGTTTGTCTCCACCCAAATCTCATGTTGAATTTTATTCCCTATTTTTGGAGGTGGGGCCTGGAGGGAGGTGGCTGGATAATGGGGGCAGAGCTCTCATGGCTTGGTGCTGTCTTCATGATAGTGAGTTCTCACAAAATCCAGTCACTTAAAAGTGTGTGCCACCTCCTCCCGGCATTCTCCCTCTCCTTTTCCTCCCCACCCCCTGTCTCTCTTTCTGGCTTGCTCCTGCTTTCACCATGTGAAGTGCCTGCTCCTGTGTTGCTCTTCACCATGAGTAAAAGCCCCTTGAGGCCTCCCCAGAAACTGATGCTGGCACTGTGTTTCCTGTATGGATTGCAGAACCATGAGCCTATTAAACTTATTTTTTTAATAAATTACCCAGTCTTGGGTATTTCTTTATAGCAATGTAAGAACAGCCTAATACATTGAACTGAAGAGTGGGGTGTTGCTATAAAGATACATGGAAATGTGGAAGCAGCTTTGGAACTGGGTAATGAGCTGAGGTTGGAAGAGTCTGGATGGCTCAGAAGAAGACAGAAAGATGAGGGAAAGTTTGGAATTTTTTAGAGACTAGTTAAATTGTTGTGACCAAAATGCTGATAGTGATATGGACAGCAAAATCCAGGCTGATGAGGTCTCTGATGGAAATGAGGAACTTACTGGGAACTGGGGCAAAGGTCACATGTTTTACGTGTTAGCAAAGAGTTTGGCTGGATTGTGTCCATACCCTAGGGGTCTTTGGAAGTTTGAGCTTCATGGTGACTATACAGCGTATCTGGCAGATGAAATTTCTGAGCAGCAATACATTCAAGAGGTGGCCTGGCTGTTTCTAATAACCTACACTCAGAAGCAGGAGCAAAGAAAAGATTAAGAATTGGAATTTATATTTAAAAGGGAAGCACAGCATAAAAGTTTAGAAAATTTTCCATCTAACCATGTGGCAGAGAAAGAAAAAGCTTTTTTTGAGAGAGGAATTCAAGCAGGCTGTGGAACAACCACTTGCTAGAGAAATTTGCATAATGAAACCCCGCCAAGCACTCATAGCCAAGACAATGGGAAAAAGGCCTTGAAGGCATTTCAGAGAACTTCATGGCAGCCCCTCCCATCATAGGCCCAGAGGCCTATGAGGGAAGAATGTTTTTGTGGGCCAGGTCCAGGGCCCCACTACCTGGCACAGCCTTAGGATACTGTACTGCATTGGAAGCTCTGGCTGCAGCCTGTGCTCAAAGGACCCCAGACACTGTCATACCACAGCTCTGGAGAGCACAAACTGCTGTAAGTCTTGGCAACCTCCATGTGTTGTTAAGCCTGAGGGTGCACAGAGTGCAAGAGTGAATGAGGCTTGGCACCTTCCACCTAGATTTCAAAGGATGTGTGGAAAAGCCTGGATGCCCAGGCAGAAGCCTGCTGCAGGGGCAGAGCCCCAACAGAGAACCTCTACTAGGGTAGTGCCAAGAGGAAATGTGAAGTTGGAACCCTCACATCTGGTCTCCACTGGGGCACTCCCTAGTGGAGCTGTGAGAAGGGGGTCACCACCCTCCAGACCTCAGACCAGCAGCTTGTATCCTGCACCTGGAAAAGCCGCAGGCACTCAACAACCTGTGAGAGCATCTGAGGGGTATGGGGAGGATGCACCCTGCAAAGCTAAAAGGGCAGAGCTAACCAAGGCCTTAGGAGCCCCCTCATTGTACCAGTGTGCTGTGGATGTAAGACATGGAGTCAAAAGATATTATTTTGGAGCTTTAAAGTTTAATAACTGTCCCTGCTAGGTTTTGAACTTGCGTGGGGCCTTTAGCCCCTTTCCTTTGGCCAATTTCTTCCTTTTGGAATATCAATGTTTACCCAGTGCCTATACCCCCATTGTATACTGGGAGTAAATAACTCTTTTTGATTTTACATGCTTGTAGATTGAAGGGATTTGCCTTGTTTCAAATGAGGCTTTGTACTTTTGAATTAATGCTGGAATGAGTTAAGACATTGGGGGACCATTGGGAAAGCATGACTGTATTTTGCAACATGAGAAGGACATGAAATTTGGAAAGGACCAGATGCAGGATGATATAGTTTTCATATTTGTCGCCACCCAATTCTCATGTTGAATTGTAATCCCCAGTGCTGGAGGTGGGGCCTAGTAGGAGGGGTTTGGATCATGGAGGTGATCCCTTATGGCTTGGTACTGTTTTGTGATAGTGAGTTTTCATGAGATCTGGTCATTTAAGAGAATATGGAGCCTCCCATTCTACTCTCTCTTTCTCTCTTGTTCTCTCCATTGCTTGCTTCTGCTTTGACTACGTCAAGTGCCCACTCCTGCTTTGCTTTCTGCCAGGAGAAAAAGCTCCCTGAGTCCTCCCCATAAGCTGATGCCAGCACTATGTTTCCTGTATAGCCCACAGAACTGTGAGCCAATTAACCTCTTTTCTTTGTAAATTCCAGTCCTAAGTATTTCTTTATAGCAATGCAAGAGAATGGCCTAATATAGTCTAACATAACAAAATGCCCTAGACTATGTGGCTTACACAACAGATATTTACTTTTTCACAGTTCTGGAGGTTGGAGGGGTGAGATCAAGTGCCAGCATGGTCAGGTTCTGGTGAGGGCTATATTCCTGGCTTGTAGACAGCCACATTCTCACTATGTCCTCACATGGTGGAGAAAGAAAGACATGAAGATGGGTAGGGAAATTTAGAGAACTCTCTTTTCCTCCTCTTATGAGGCCACCAACCCTACTGGATTAGGGCCCCACTCTGATGACTTTGTTTAACCTTAATTACCTGCTACAAGCCCTATTTTTAAACGGTCACACTGGCACTTAGAACTTCAACATATGGATGGGGTGGGGCACAACTCAGTCCATAACAGTATTTACAGTCCATACAGAATTTAGGGATTAAAGCCAGGCATGGTGGCTCACACCTCTAATCCCAGCACTTTGGGAGACCAAGGCAGAAGACTGCTTGAGGCCAGGAGTTTGAAACCAGCATAAGCAATATAGAGAGACCACTACAAAAACAATTTTTTTTAAAAATTAGCCAGGCATGGTAGTGCACACCTGTAGTCCTAGCTACTGGGGAGGCTGAAGCCAGAGGCATATGAGGTTACAGTGAGCTATGATTGCACCACTGAAATCCACCCTTGGCAACAGAGTCCCTGTCTCACACACACAAAAAAAGAATTTAAGGATTCACTGGCCAGGAAAGGCACAGGATGAAGAAAGGAGCCAAGAGAATTTTGAGAGTGTAAGAAAAACAGACTCCCAGTACATTCTTAGAAACAGGAAAGCCTGAAGGGAGATCAGGTTGCTGGGTAAAAGTAGAGGATAATGGGCTTTATTAGACACATTAAGTGTGAGTTTCTGGCAGGATAATAAAGGAAAGGTATTCATCAGGCAACTGACCTATTCATGGAGGGTATGATTTTATGTGATATGCAAAGGAATAAAAACTCAGTATCCAAACAAAACAATAAAGGAGTTAAATTTGTCGTGATATAATTAGGCAAAATATACCAATATAGGGTTATAGGGTCAGAGGTACATGTTCCAAAACATAGAATTAAGTTGTCTAGACAGCTCATATTATTGTATATTTAATCACACTTTGCCTTGACAGGTAGATATAACATTAATAGAGTGCTGGCTATGTGTAAGCCCATATTGTTCTTAATGAATGCCATATCCTGCCTGCCCAGACTGTGGGCTGCTCTGGGTCAATGACCCAGCAAATCTATGTTTGTATTCCAAGCACTTAGTGTGGTATACGGCACAAAGTCAGGAATCTATAAATGTGGAATGACTCACTCCCCAGAAAAAGAGGCTGAGTCATGAGCACTCCAACTAATTTCACCTCTAGACATTGTATTATTCATACAAAACATCATAGGAAGCGAGGCATGAGGTAAGGCTCTTAATGGAATGTTCTGTACTCTGACATGTTTGCTGTAGCTGCCATAACAATGCTGGAAAAGAAAGTTAAGGCTAAAAAGGCCAGTTACATGCTGGGAAATTGAAACTATTTCATCCATTTGCTGTCACAACACTGAACATAAAATGACTAGGTGATGCAGTAACTAGAAATAAATGTCAGTTGAAAATGAAGAACTTTCAAATGTCTAAATCATGGAATTTGTTTTATGAAGGCTACAGTACCATTCTAATACAAAACAACAATTATAGGAAATGAGTATTAAGTATTTAATACAACTCAATCATTCTACAAAGTTTGTCAGATGCATTATTGATTTAATCATCACAAGGACCAAACACAGTAGATACTATTTTTATTCCTAGGAGAAAACTAAGCTTATAAAGATTGAATATCCAGTACCTTTCTGTTTGTTAGTTTTCCTTCTGACAGTCAGGTCCCTCTTCTGTAGGTCTGCTGGAGTTTGCTGGAGGTCCACTCCAGACCCTCTTTTCCTGGGTATCACCAGCAGAGGCTGCAGGACAGTAAAGATTGCTGACTGCTCCTTCCTCTGGAAGCTTTGTCCCAGATGGACACCCGCCAGATGCCAGCCGGAGCTCTCCCGTATGAGATGTCTGTCATCCCCTACTGGGAGGTATCTCCCCGTTATGAGGCACGGGGGTCAGGGGCTCATTTGAGGAGGCAGTCTGTCCCTTAGCAGAGCTCGAGCACTGTGCTGGGAGATCTGCCGCTCTCTTCAGAGCTGGCAGGCAGGAACATTTAAGTCAGCTGAAGCTGTACCCACATCCCCCTCTTCCCCCAGGTGCTCTGTCGCAGGGAGATGGGAGTTTTATCCACAAGCCCCTGACTAGGGCTGCTGCCTTTCTTTCAGAGATGCCCTGTCCACAGAGGAGGAATCTACAGAGGTAGTCTGGCTACAGCAGCTTACGGCGGTGCGCTGGGCTCCACCCAGTCCAAACTTCGGGTGGCTTTGTTTACCAATGTCTTTTATTAAGGCAAAGAAATAACAAAAATCACAGATAAGGTGGAATATATACACATATATGGCCAGCATATATTATTTTTTCATCTTCTGTTTTTAAGTTTAGAGCACTGACAGATTTTCCTACCTATATAATTCTCTAAGGAGTTCTGGCATATTCAAATTCAGGCAGAAACAATAGGGGAAAACATGCTTTGAAGAAACTTGAAAACCAATGATAAATTTTTGAAATGAAAATATCTCAATCTCTTTTAGTTCTTTCTGTGTTTTCAGTGGGACAAAAACTTTGGAAGATGGCAATATTAATTTATTTGTTTTTTAAAGTGAAAGCAAGTCTATTAAGAAAGTAAAGGAATAAAGAATAGCTACTCCATAGGCATAGCAGCCCTGAGGGCTGTTGGTTGTCCATTTGTATGGTTATTTCTCGATTATATCCTAACAAGGGGTAAATTATTCATGCCTCACCTTTTTAGACCATACAGGGTAACTTCATGATATTGCCATGGGATTTGTAAACTGTCATGGCGCTGGTAGGACTATAGCAGTGAGGATGACCAAAGGTCACTCTCATAACCATCTTGGTTTCAGAGGGATTTAGCTGGCTTTTTTTTTTTTTTTTTAATTATACTTTAAGTTTTGGGATACCTGGGCAGAACATGCAGGTTTGTTACATAGGTATACACGGGCCACGGTGGTTTGCTGCACCCATCAAACAGTCATCTACATTAGGTATTTCTCCTAATGGTATCCCTCTCCTTGCCCCCCACCTCCCCGACAGGCCCCGGTGTGTGATGTTCCCTGCCCTGTGCCCATGTTCTCATTGTTCAACTCTCACTTATCAGTGAGAATGTGCAGTGTTTGGTTTTCTGTTCCTGTGTTAGTTTGCTGAGAATGATGGTTTCCAGCTTTATCCATGACCCTGCAAAGGACATGAACTAGCTCTTTTTTATAGCTGCATAATATTCCATGGTGTATGTATGCCAAATTTTCTTTATCCAGTCTAACATTGATGGGCATTTTGGTTGGTTCCAAGTCTTTGCTATTGTGAAGAGTGCTGCAATAAACATACAAGTGCATGTGTCTTTATGGTAGAATGATTTATAATCCTTTGGGTATATACCCAGTAATGGGATTGCTGGGTCAAATGGTATTTCTGGTTCTAGATCATTGAGGAATTGCCATACTGTCTTTCACAATGGTTGAACTAATTTACATTCCCACCAACAGTGTAAAAGCATTCCTATTTCTCTATATCCTCTCCAGCATCTATTGTTTCCTGACTTTTTAATGATCACCATTCTAACTGGCATGAGATGGTATCTCATTGTAGTTTTGATTTGCTTTTCTCTAATGACCAGTGATGAGGAGCTTTTCTTCATATGTTTGTTGGCCACATAAATGTCTTACTTTGAGAAGTGTCTGTTCATATCCTTTGCCCACTTTTTGGTGGGATTGTTTTTTCTTGTGAATTTGTTTAAGTTCCTTGTACTCTGGATATTAGCCCTTTGTCAGATGGATAGATAGCAAAAATTTTCTCCCATTCTGTAGGTTGCCTGTTCACTCTGATGATAGTTTCTTTTGCTGTGCAGAAGCTCTTTAGTTTCATTAGATCACATTTGTCATTTGTCAATTTTGGCTTTTGTTGCCATTGCTTTTGGTGTTTTAGTCATGAAGTCTTTGCCCATGCCTATGTCCTGAATGGTATTGCCTAGGTTTTCTTCTAGGGTTTTTATGGTTTTAGGTATTATGTTTAAATCTTTAATCCATCTTGCATTAATTTTTGTATACAGTGTAACGAAGGGGTCCAGTTTCAGTTTTCTGCATATGGCTAGCGAGTTTTCCCAACACCATTTATTAAATAGGGAATCCTTTCCCCATTGCTTGTTTTTGTCACGTTTGTCAAAGATCAGGTGGTTGTAGATGTGTGGCATTATTTCTGAGGCCTCTGTTCTGTTCCATTGGTCTATGTATCTGTTTTGGTACCAGTACCATAACATTTTGGTTAATGTAGCCTTGTAGTATAGTTTGAAATCAGGTAGCGTGATGCCTCCAGCTTTGTTCTTTTTGCTTAGGATTGTCTTGGCTATATAGGATCTTTTTTGGTTCTGCATGAAATTTAAAGTAGCTTTTTCCTAATTCTGGGAAGAAAGTCAGTGGTAGCTTGATGGGAATAGCATTGAATCTAAAAATTACATTGGGCAGTATGGCCATTTTCACAATATTGTTTCTTCCTATCCATCAGCACGGAATGTTTTTCCATTTGTGTGTGTCCTCTCCTATTTCCTTGAGCAGTGGTTGTAGTTCTCTTTGAAGAGGTCCTTCACATCCTTGTAAGCTTTATTCCTAGGTATTTTATTCTCTTTATAGCAATTGTGAATGGGAGTTTGCTCAAGATTTGGCTCTGTGTCTGTCTATTATTGGTGTATAGGAATGCTTGTGATTTTTCCACATTAATTTTGTATCCTGAGACTTTGCTGAAGTTGCTTATCAGCTTAAGGAGATTTTGGGCCTGACGATGGTGTTTTCTAAATATAGAATTATGTCATCTGCAAACAGAGATAATTTGACTTCCTCTATTCTTATGTGAATACCCTTTATTTCTTTCTCTTGCCTGACTGCTCTGGCCAGAACTTCTAATACTATGTTAAATAGGAGTGGTGAGAGAGGGCATCCTGTTCCAGTTTTCAAATGGAATACTTCCAGCTTTTGCCCATTCAGTGTGATACTGGCTGTGGGTTTGCCATAAATAGCTGTTATTATTTTGAGATATGTTCCATCAATACCTAGTTTATTGAGTGCTTTTAGCATGAAGGGGTTTTGAATTTTATCAAAGGCCTTTTCTGCATCCATTGAGATAATCATGTGTTTTTTGTCATTGGTTTTGTTTATGTGATGGATTACATTTATTGATTTGCATATGTTGAACCAGCCTTGCATCCAAGGGATGAAGCCAACTTGATCATAGTCGATAAGTTTTTGATGTGCTGCTGGATTTGGTTTGCCAGTATTTATTGAGGATCTTCGCATCGATGTTCATCAGGGATATTGGGCTGAAATTTTCTTGTTTAGTTGTGTCTCTGCCAGGTTTTGTTATCAGGATGATACTGGCCTCATAAAATGAGTTAGTGAGGAGTCCCTCTTTTTTTATTGTTTGGAATAGTTTCAGAAGGAATAGTAACAGCTCCTCTTTGTACCTCTGGTAGAAGTTGGCTGTGAATCCATCTGATCCTGGGTTTTTTTTGGTTGGTAGGCTATTAATTACTGCCTTAATTTCAGAACTTGTTATTGATCTATTCAGGGATTCGACTTCTTCCTGATTTAGTCTTGGGAGGGTGTATGTTTCCAGAAATGTATCCATTTCTTCTAGATTGTCTAGTTTATTTGTGTAGAGGTGTTTTATAGTATTCTCTGATGGTAGTCTGTATTTCTGTGGGATCAGTGGTGATCTCCCTTTTATCAATTTTTATTGTGTCTATTTGATTCTTCTGTCTTCTTTATTGGTCTGGCTAGTGGTCTATCTATTTTGTTAATCTTTTCAAACAAACTAGCTCCTGGATTCATTGATTTTTTTGAAGGGTGTTTCATGTCTCTCTCTCCTTCATTTCTGCTCTGATCTTAGTTATTTCTTGTCTTCTGCTAGCTTTTGAATTTGTTTGCTCTTGCTTCTCTAGTTCTTTTAATTGTGATGTTAGGGTGTCAATTTTAGATCTTTCCCACTTTGTCCTGTGGGCATTTAGTGCTATAAATTTCCCTCTAAACACTGCTTTAGCTGTGTCTCAGAGATTCTGGTACATTGTGTCTTTGTTCTCATTAGTTTCAAAGAACTTATTGATTTCTGCCTTAATTTTGTTATTTACCCAGTAGTCATTTAGGAGCAGGTTGTTTGGTTTCCCTGTAGTTGTGCAGTTTTGAGTGAGTTTCTTAATTCTGAGTTCTAATCTGATTGCACTGTGGTCTGAGAGACTTATGATTTGTGTTCTTTTGCATTTGCTGAAGAGTGTTTTACTTCCGATTATGTGGTCGATTTTAGAATAAGTGCTATGTGGTGCTGAGAAGAATGTATATTCAGTTGATTTGGGGTGGAGAGTTCTATAGATGTATATTGGGTCTGCTTGGTCCAGAGCTGAGTTCAAGTCCTGAATATCCTTGTTAATTTTCTGTCTCCTTGATCTGTCTTATTTGACAATGGGGTGGTAAAGTCTCCCACTATTATTGTGTGGGAGTCTAAGTCTCTTTGTAGGTCTCTAAGAACCTGCTTTATAAATCTGAGTGCTCCTGTATTGGGTGCATATATATTTAGGATAGTTAGCTCTTCTTGTTGCATTGATCAGGGCATTGGTGTGGGTAATGCCCTTCTTTGTCTTTTTTGATCTTTGTTGGTTTAAAGTCTGTTTTATCAGAGACTAGGATTGCCACCCCTGCTTTTTTTTTTTCTTCTTTCCATTTGCTTGGTAAATCTTCCTCCATCCCTTTATTTTGAGCCCATGTGTGTCTTTGCACACGAGATGGGTCTCCTGAATGCAGCACACCAGCGGGTCTTGACTCTTTTAACCAATTTGCCAGTCTGTGCCTTTTAATTGGGGCATTTAGCCCATTTACACTTAAGGTTCGTATTGTTATGTGTGAATTTGATTTCCATCATTATGATGCTACCTGGTTATTTTGGCCATTAGTTGATGCAGTTTCTTCATAGCGTCGATGGTCTTTACATTTGGCTTGTTTTTGCAGTGTCTGGTACCGGTTTTTCCTCGCCACATTTAGTGCTTCCATCAGGAGCTCTTTAAGGCAGGCCTGGTGATGACAAAATCCCTCAGCATTTGCTTGTCTGCAAAGGATTTTATTTCTTCTTTGCTTATGAAGCTTAGTTTGGCTGGATATGAAATTCTGGGTTGAAAATTCTTTCCTTTAAGAATGTTGAATATTTTCCCCCACTCTCTTCTGGCTTGCAAGGTTTCTACAGAGAGATCTGCTGTGTCTGATGGGTTTCCCTTTGTGGGTAACCCAACCTTTATCTCTGGCTGCCCTTAACATTTTTTCTTTCATTTCAATCTTGGTGAATCTAACGATTATGTGTCTTGGGGTTGCTCTTCTTAAGGAGTATCTCTGCAGTGTTCTTTGTATTTCCTGAATTTGACATTGGCCTGTCTTGCTAGGTTGGGGAAGTTCTCCAGGATAATATACTGAAGTGTGTTTTCCATCTTGGTTCCATTCTCCCCATCACTTTCAGATACACCAATCAATTGTAGGTTTGGCGTTTTCACATGGTCCCATATTTCTTGGAGGCTTTGTTCATTCTTTTTTATTATTTTTTCTCTAATCTTGTCTTCACGCTTTATTTCATTAAATTGATCTTCAATCTCTGATATCCTTTCTTCCACTTGATCAATTTGGCTATTGATACTTGTGTATGCTTCATGAAGTTCTCGTGCTGTGTTTTTCAGCTCCATCAGGTCATTTCTGTTCTTCTCTAAACTGGTTATTCTAGTTAGCAATTCCTCTAACCTTTTATCAAGGTTCTTAGCTTCCTTTCATTGGGTTAGAACATGCTCCTTTAGGTTGGAGGAGTTTGCTATTACCCACCTTCTGAAGCCTACTTCTGTCATTTCATCAAACTCATTCTCCGTCCAGTTTTGTTCCCTTGCTGGCGAGGAGTTATGATCCTTTGGTGGAGAAGAAGTGTTCTGGTATTTGGGATATTCAGCATTTTTTCACTGTTGTTTTCCTCATCTTTGTGGATTATCTACCTTTGGTCTTTGTTGTTGGTGACCTTCAGATGGAGTTTTTGCTTGGTTGTCCTTTTTGTTGATGTTGAGGCTATTCCTTTCTGCTTGTTAGTTTTCCTTCTGACAGTCAGGTCCCTCTTCTGCAGGTCTGCTGGAGTTTGCTGGAGGTCTACTCCAGACCCTCTTTGCCTGGGTATCACCAGCAAAGGTTGTAGGACAGTAAAGATTGCTGACTGCTCCTTTCTCTGGAAGCTTTGTCCCAGATGGACACCCACCAGATGCCAGCCAGAGCTCTCCTGTATGACGTGTGTGTCGTCCCCTGCTGGGAGGTATCTCCCCGTTAGGTGGCACGGGGGTCAGGGACCCACTTGAGGAGGCAGTCTGTCCCTTAGCAGAGCTCGAGCACTATGCTGGGAGATCTGCTGCCCTCCTCAGAGCTGGCAGGCAGGAATGTTTAAGTCGGCTGAAGCTGTACCCACAACCCCCCCTTTCCCCAGGTGCTCCATTGCAGGGAGATGGGAGTTTTATTTATAAGCCCCTGACTGGGGCTGCTGCCTTTCTTTCAGAGATGCCCTGGCTAGAGAGGAGAAATCTAGAGAGGCAGTCTGGCTATAGTGGCTTTTCGGCACTGTGGTGGGCTCTGCCCAGTCCAAACTGCCTGGCAGCTTTGTTTACACTGTGAGGGGAAAGCCACCTACCCAAGCCTCAGTAATGGCAGACACCCCTCCCCCCACCAAGCTCGAGCGTCCCAGGTTGATTTCAGACTGCTGTGCTGGCAGCAAGTGTTTCAAGCCAGCGGATCTTAGCTTGCTGGATTCTGTGGGGGTGGGATCCACTGAGCTAGACCACTTGGCTCCCTGGCTTCAGCCCCCCTTTCCAGGGGAGTGAATGGTTCTGTCTCACTGGCCTTCCAGGTGCCACTGGGGTATGAAAAAAAAAACTCCTGCAGCTAGTTCAGTGTCTGCCCAAACGACCATCCAGTTTTGTGCTTGAAACCCAGGGCCTTTGTGGTGTAGGCACCCGAGGCAACCTCCTGGTCTACAGGTTGTGAAGACCATGGGAAAAGCGTAGTATGTGGGCCAGATAGCTCCGTCTCTCACGGCACAGTCCCTCAGGGCTTCCCTTGGCTAGGGGAAGGAGTTCCCTGACCTCTCGTGCTTCCTGGGTGAGGCGACACCCCACCCTGCTTCTGCTTGACCTCCATGGGCTGCGCCCACTGTCTAACTAGTCCCATTGAGATGAACCAAGTACCTCAGTTGGAAATGCAGAAATCACACACCTTCTGCGTTGGTCTCTCTGAGAGCTACAGACAGGAGCTGTTCCTGTTTGGCCGTCTTGCCCAGGAATCCAGCAGTATTTATTTTTTAAAGAAGCTTGTTGCCATTACCTCAAAGATGTATGGCAAAAAGTTCTTACATATTCCCAACCAAGTTCCTTTTGTTTTTCCTTCTTTTTAATTTTTATTTTATCTATGTTAGGTATATAAATAGTTTAAGAGGCTACCTTACTCAAGGTTTATGATAAAAACAGCAATAAGAAGTATGAGTTATTTGAAAGTTAAAATGCATCTGAATAATGATGTATTTATGTGGATAATGAAGTAATAGAGTTGAGTGATGAATCTGCAAAAGCCCCTAAGCTTATTTTTATCCATTTATTCAAATCATTTGTCTTCAAAGTCTGAGTTTTTCCTTGAAATGCCTTTATGGTTAACTGAATGCATTATTAATTATTTGTTGAAAATCTTTCACAGAACATCTTCTCATTAATACTCAGATTTACAACTGAGCTTTGTAAACATGTAGGATAAACCTGAGGCACATGTCAGGCAGGCAGCTGTGTCTAACATTGGGGTGCTTTTAAGATTAATACTACAACCTAGATTTTCTCCAATTTGGAAAGTACACATCCTCCTAGGCCTACCAAACCATCATTTTGTCATCTGAGTGAAACCTGAATTTCAAAGGAATGTACAGCTATAGGCAATCCTTGACAATAGAGTAAATCTGTTCCCCAAAGCTCTAATTTCCTGAAAGCTTTGGCAATGCACTACTAATAAGCCAAAATGGAGCATTCCACAGATTTCTGGACCCACTTCTCTGAGTCAGAGGCTTTCTCTCGGGTGAGTTCAGGTGTAGGTAACTTCTTCTGTGTTGCTGTTATAACTAAAGTTCTGCATAATTTAATAAATAAAATTGCAAATCCCCAAAAGAGGTATATGAGAATTGACTTCAGACCTATTTATTATAAAGTATATTTTCATACATTTTAATGTTATTATTGCATTTCATGTTACATAAAAGGGACCAAAAAACGGTCAGAATTCTAATGGAATCTATATACTACAAAAGGAAATCCCATGTCTGGAACAAATGTAGCTGCAGCAAAAGTTAGGGTTTCCCATAAGTCTGAAAATATTAATCTATGACACAGATCTGCTGTTAATCCATGTAACATATTAAGTACTTCCTCAGATTCCATTATCTTTCAACTGTACTAATCAAGAGTTAATGCTTTAATTTTCCCCTGAAGTAGCACTGGAACAGAAAGTATTATAACGGAATGAAAATAGCTTAAATCAACTTACATTTTCCCCTATAATTCACATATAAACAATCTTATATTTGTAATTTTTCAATAACGTATTTAAAACCACAAGCAAAACATTATAAATGATGGTTAAATTTCTGATCTGACCAATTTCATCTTTAGTATAATTGAAGCGGTGCTGAACACCTAAATAGAATGTTTATAGCCTGACTGTGAACCAAGACATATCTGCATCTTTATTCTACTGTAAGAAAGTTTTCCCTAGGCTGGGTGTGGTGGCTCATGCCCGTAATTCCAGCACTTTGGGAGGCTGAGGCGGGTGGATCATGAGGTCAGGAGATCAAGAGCATCCTGGCCAATATGGAAAAACCCCATCTCTACTAAAATACAAAAAACTAGCTGGGCATGGTGGTGCACTCCGGTACTCCCAGCTACTCAGGAGGCTGAGGCAGGGGAATCGCTTGAATCTGGGAGGCAGGGGTTGCAGTGAGGTGAGATCGCACCACTGCACTCCAGCCTGGCGACAGAGCAAGACTCCATTAAAAAAAAAAAAAAAAATTTCCCAAGCAAATAGAATATACAAGGAGGTTAGTTATTCATTCTTTTAACTAATGTTTTTTGAAGACATGCTTCAGGGCAAGGCAGATACTTTTCTAGGAACTGGGATATAATGATGGTGAAGAAGTTGTCAACAAGGTTCCTGCACTTTTGAAGCTTACATTCCTATAGTGGAACACAAATACTTAAGAGAATGATGACTGCTATGAAGAAGATAAAGCAGGGTATGAGGTTAGACAATGAATGGTAGTTGGGAGCTTTCTCCATCCCCAATTTAAGCAACAAGAAAGAAGCAGAAGCTGAAAAGACATTTATCATAGCAAGAAAGCTAGGCCCTAACCTTCTGCCCTTTCAGAAGGGAACATTTCCAACTAACAGATCCCTGATCTACAACTGTCCAGCCACAGATTAATCACAGGAGTGTTAAGTTAGAAAGTGCAAATGACAAATTCATGTGAATTTTGAATGCGCACAAAAATATTTGGAGACTAGTGTGGGGTTATAGTAGCAGTGTTCGTGCCAACACTAAAACTAACAGCTTATATCTGTTGGTCTTCTAGTTCTTCCACATAGAAAGTCTTGCTTAGTTCTATAAGCAAACATACCTCTGTTGGCCTAGATTTATCTGGCTCTGATTCATCAGCGTGACACCTGCTTCCCAACGACAGGTAATCTTTGGTAATGGGCTATCCTCAATTGTTTGCTTGACAAAGTGTCAAATGTCATGCAGGAGAAAACAATCCAGAAATAAAGGAAAAGAAATGACCTAATTTTTGAAATCCTCATTCAATAAAATGTTTTTAATAATAACATGTGTTTTATTTCCAAACTTCTGACACAATAAAGAAAAAAGTTATAGGAGGTGGGGCTTATAATCCACCTCTAATGAATTGATTAACTCTTCTTGTTTGAGCCAAGCACAAAATTATTTAAAGTACAGCACTGATTAAATTCCTGTTGGTACATAAATCTTCAGAGAGGGAAATAAGCTTTGACAGCAGTCTGGTACCACCAAAACACTGTTCAATGTGACTCACATGAAGACAGTCAGAATCAGTCTGTACAGAAGGTCAGCCCGTCACTTCTAGGAGGACTCAGCACTTGATGAATCTAGTGCCACAGCAAAGAAACTATAGACACGCTCCAGCAGTTACAGAAAGTTAACAGGCCTCTCCCTGTCTGTAATGAGCAGCCCAATTACTAACTTCTGTTGTGTGTCTGCCACAGTTGCAGACATGGTGCACAACTGCTATCGCGTTTCTATCGGCCCGATTTCAGTGTGCCTTTGGGACCAGAGATAGCACATTTAAGTTCTTTAAGAAGATTTCTTTTTTCACTATTGCTAATAGTTGACAATAGACATTTAAATAATTGAGGAGGCCTTATTTTCTAGCCAGTCTCAAATCAAGAAGGCCAGGTTATTTAAAAGGCAGAATAAAAGCACAAAATATTTGGGAGGCCGAGGCGGGCGGATCACGAGGTCAGGAGATCGAGACCATCCTGGCTAACACGGTGAAACCGCGTCTCTACTAAAAATACAAAAAATTAGCCGGGCGTGGTAGCGGGCGCCTGTAGTCCCAGCTACTCGGGAGGCTGAGGCAGGAGAATGGCGTGAACCCAGGAGGCGGAGCTTGCAGTGAGCCGAGATCGCGCCACTGCACTCCAGCCTGGGCGACAGAGCGAGACTCCGTCTCAAAAAAAAAAAAAAAAAAAAAAAGCACAAAATAAGTATTTGCTGACTTGCAGTAATTTGCCCCCAAGCAAATTCATTGAGAAAGATTTTTGTTTGTTTGTTTGTTTGTTTGTTTGTGATGGAATCTTGCTCTGTTGCCCAGGCTAGACTGCAGTGGTGCAATCTCGGCTCACTGCAACCTCCACCTCCCGGGTTCAAGCGATTCTCCTGCCTCAGCCTCCCGAGTAGCTGGGAATACAGGCGCCTGCAACCACGCCAGGCTAATGTTTGTATTTTTAGTAGAGACAGGGTTTCATCATCTTGGCTAGGCTGGTCTCGAACTGCTGACCTGGTGATTGACCCGCCTCGGCCTCCCAAAGTGCTGGGATTACAGGCGTGAGCCACTGCGCCTCGCCATCAAATACATTTTCTTTGACTTCTTGGTAATGAAATATAAACCACCGACCACCTACCACTAAACGTTCAGTGCTGTAAAAAGTCAGTCTGTGCCTTTCTACTGCACTCAGGGGGAAGTCAATTTACTAAGTCAACACAAATGGCCCTCACAAGTTAAAAATCATTTTTTTCAAATGCAAATGCATTTTCTTTATATTGTTCTTAGAAGAAATAGAGGAGGTAAAGATTTTTACCTCTATTTTTTTAACTAAGGAATCAAGCTTAAGGAAATTTAGGAATGTTCTAGGGTTGTCTAACATATCAGAAGTTCAAGAGATACAGCTCCCAGCTCCCTGCAGGGATGATAACCTGGGTAAAGCTAAAGGAACTGCCAGAAAATGGATTCAAATCAATCCTCTGGAAGTGCTCTGAGGCCTCTAAGAAAATTTCTCCCAGCTGTCACCCACATTTCCTGGCTCCATGTGTCCCATTTAATCTTCCCCATGATGAAAGGATGGATGAAAGTAAATGGTGTGTGCTCTTTAAGGCAAAAGATGCTCATGTGACTTGAAAATTTTTCCAAAAACTAACACAAACTCTGGCATTGTCACAAGCAAAACTGAACAGTAAATTATTACACTTTTGCCTCCAATTTCAAAAATCATTTTTCTTGTAGATAAACAAGACCCATAATAGGTAGACTATATCAACAAAGTACAATAAGGAATTTTAAAAACATCTTTTACAAAAATTAAATTAAAAAATTTTTAAGAGATGGAGTCTCGCTCTGTCAGCCAGGCTGGAGAGTGGTGGCGCAATCATAGCTTAGTGCAGCCTCAACCTAGTGGTCTCAAGGGATCCTCCAGCCTCAGCTTCTTGACTAGCTGGGTCTATAGGCACAGGCCACCATCACTGGCTAATTTGTTTTATTTTTCTAGAGACAAGGTCTTACTGTGTTGCCCAGGCTAAATACCTTTTTTTAAACAAAGGGTAATTGTACCATTGAATCTAGGTATCAGGACCAGTAATAAAATAAACATTAAAACAAGGTACACTTTATAACAGTCACATTCTTCTCTTCTTTCAGACATTTCATTTTTCTGTATTCACAAATTGCCTTTGATCAACATGTATTACAGCCAATAATAAAAGTATAAGCAAACATAATTTGTTTCTCTGTGGTGGCTGCACAAAATTCATGTTAAGAAAATATTTCTAAAAGCAGAATTTCAGATCATGTTTACAGTCATTAGTGTTGTATGAATAATCTAGACTTAGCAAAGCCCTGAGGACAATTTCAGGACTTTAGTTCTAAACTCAGCGCTTTGTTAACATAAAATGTCATGTTCTAAAAAAGATACTAAAATCTACTTTGCCCTAATCAATAGGACAGCTGTAGGAATGACAAGATAAAATGCAGTATAAGGCTGTAATATTTCACAAAAGCAGACAATGATTCTGTAAAATGCAGAGAGTTCATTTAAACAGACCACTATCATGTAGTATATTAGTATTCAGATTTATTTACTACAAATATTGTTTAATCTTACAGAAACAGGCAAAAATTCAAGGTAGCTGGTAGAATGGAAAGAGCCCAGGCCATGTGTTTGAATCCTAAGACTTTTTCCTATCAGTTAGTGTTTAAATATGTCTGAGTCTCAGTTTTTTCATCATTAGAATGGGGGTAATAATTTCCCAGAGTTCTTTAAGATAATCAGATAATGTGTGTTAAAAGCCTATCAGAAAGTTTGGTATAAAATGGGGGCTTAATTCTTCATTCAGTAATATGTTTGCAAAAATCTGCTCACTTCCTATGACCAACAATATATCAACCTGAACACATATTGCCACATGTGTCAAAGGGGAAAGGACTGACATAGCTTTTAGAGAGGCTGACTCTGACAGGTTAAAATTAACTGAATTAACTGAAGTCAATGCTGCTGACATTGGATTTCTGGTGGTGACATTATTTCACTGAATTTTAACCTTAATTCTCATGATGACTATGAGTTTTTTTTAAATCAGCACAGTTAACTTACTGACAGTCATTTATGCAAACATTTTTTCATGTCCATATTGTGTAATGTTGGATATCTATACTGTATGAGATAGAAAGCAAGCATAGCACTCTGCCCTCAGAGAGTTACTATTTAGTAAGAGAGCTAAGACACATGATCAGTCTCTACAACAGAACTACAAATAATACTTTTAAAGTAAGAATAGTGAAGTGTCAACACTGATTCTACTGCTGTCTTTGAGATTTTGGTCTAATCATCCCAGCTTTTCCTAGTGTGCATTCTCTTCTAAGATGTTCTACTTAAAAAAAAAGAAGTTCCACAGTAAAATAAATGTATACATACAAATAGGAATACATTATTCTGAAATAAATGAAGAGAATGCTCGTGTATTTTAACTCACAAATAACTGTAACATCATCAACTCTATATGAACAGAAGTTCGTGGAAGCTGGCTGTCCTTTCATGTATGCTACATGGTGAGCTAATACATGCTCAATAACACAGAAGAAGAGAGGTTTAGGGATAAAACATATTCAAATTCTATGTTCTGAATAAAAATGTATTCTACTATCATAATTCCCTTTATTCAGAAACCTAAAGACAAGCTGGCTTCATAGTTAAGTGACCTAAGGCAGAGGTTGTCATGTATATCTCAGTTCAGCATTTCCCTTCCTTCATCTGGAGTCAAATTCATCTTTTTTGTGGGGAGCCAATTTTATGTGATTTAGATGTGGTTGACCACACACAGTCCAATCCTACCCCAGCCTCAGCCATAGAATAGTATAGGTCAATCCATGGACTCCATTTCTTGGGGACACTGATTGGTTGACAGCTAGGAATTCAGGCCATATTAGGCTGGAGTGGCACTTTGGTGTACCGCCCAGTCCCCCATCAATGAAACAATGTCCTAGCCACAGGAAGTTACGGTCAGTAGAGAAAGCTCAGTAGTCGGGCCCCTTCAGAGATTGCCTCCCTTTACCTGGGTAGCCCACATCCAGTGATGGATCAATGCAGGAGTATGAAGGCTGAACCATCTTCACCCAATAGAAGGCAAGCTGAAAAGCATTCTTCTGTTGGGAGATGTTGTCACTGGGTTGCAAAGCAGCTCAAGTTCTCCCTCTGCCCATTCCTGTTTCCTTCTCCTTCCCTTCCATGGGCATTTATCCCAGGAAACATTCAGTAAGCTACACTCTGTGTCAGAGTCAGTCTCACGGAAATTCAGTTTGTAACACAGGCCAAAAAGAGTCTTCCCTGATACGTGAAGGCTGTACAGGAGATGGTCTCTTTTCCTCTCAGTTAACTACATGTAACAATCTTGTAACCTCGAAGGTACTGGTATCTCTTTTCACCATGGAGTAAGAGCCTTGTGATGAACCCAGCATTTCCAGATGAAGCAGAGCAGGGAAATGGAGAAAAAATGAGACGAAGAGTGGGAGGGAGGGAAACAATGGGATGGAGAGTGAGAAAGAGAAAGAGAAAGAAGGAAGAACAAGACTAAGCTAATGATTACAATGGTAAACCTGGTTCCTGCCATCCCTATACCAACAGGACTTCTGGACTTTTTATATCGTATATGCATTAATATTTTCGTCTAAACTCTTTTAAATTTTTTCTATTTACCGGTGAAAGAGCCTGATTATTATAGATAAATACTGATATCAAATCTTATTATTAACTTCAAACAACACAAAATGGCTGATACATAAAGCAGCATCATGTTTGGCAAATCCTGCTCATGGACTAGAACATACAGTATGTAGTAAAGAAAACAAACAAACAAACAAACAAACTTTAGATCATCTTAATTGCAAGTTACTAAGGAAAACAATGTGATTCCAACAACAAATAAAGTAATGCTAGCTTGTAATCATCTTTAAATATTTTTTCCACGTATCCACAGACTCAGCCAGAAATTCAACACTATTCAAAATTAAATGTGTAAGAACAAAAAGTATACAATGGCCTTATTGTTCCTTGCGTAAACTAGAACCTAATAGTTTCCCTCCGAATGGAATAAAAAGTCCCAGTTAATAAAGCTAAAGGGTATAGTACTAAGTGGAGTCTACTAGTCTAGTAGACTACATTATTATATTCTAAAGTTCTATTTGTCACTCTCCTAAGAAAGACCCTCATCCTTGGCAGAACATTATCAAGCTCTCCCTCTTTGACACAGTGACAGTTTACTGATTTCATATTAACTACTCTTAGTTAATGTGCATATTTAGCTAGAAGCCTATCAGCTATTCGAGTATGTACATTATTAGGTAAGGAATGATGAGGAAAATTGTGAAAAATGTCGAATGCAGCTCAAACTGTCACATTTTAATTAAACAAATTGATGTGACTTATTTAAGTAAAACATGGGAAACAGCAGCAATAAAACACATTTATAGGCTCAGTTGTGCAAAACCATTTGAGCTTTCTGCTAGCAACTCAATTTTATTTTGATGCATAATTTGAAAACAGTTGAAATGTTCGGCTATTATATCTGCTAAGGCTGAAGAAAGTTATAATTTACCAAGTCTTTTAAAATGTAATTTAAAAACTTTAAATTTTTATTTGACACTTTTATTTTTGGTAATAAACACAGGACTAAAAATATTGTTTTATGTAGTTCAAAATTGTGCTATTTTCTATCTCAAGCCAGGGGTCAGGTACACTGCATTTAATTACAGAATCTCTGAATTTTTCTATAATTTGTTGGCTTATTCATATATCCCGCCTTTGGTTCTGAGAATGCTGAAATCAACATTGTTACTATAAGATTTAGAAATTAATGAAGCGAATCTAACTACCATGTTATTTTGAATTTCCGATTTCCAGCTCATTCTTTACTTACTGCCTAGCCCTAGACAATTGATCAAAAATGTATCTTTATTATCATAGTTCCTATCTATTAAGCAAATAGTAATATGACAAAATATAATTGCATTAATAGACTAATGTAAATGTCAATGAAGTTCTGGTAATGAAATTTTATATAAGGGATGCAGAGTATTAATATTTCAGCAGGTTCCTATGCCAATTTCAACAAAACCCCACAAAATCCCTTCTTTTGTTAATTTTAATTAAATACAGAACCTTATGAAAAGGAGAGATATATGTTTTTTGCACAACCATATAAGGAAAAAATTGATCAATCTTAAAAGAGAAACCAATGTATTTTCCATGGTAGAAAATACTCCATGTTTACTGAAGTCCAACTCTGGAAGAAAAAAAATCACTTGCTTTTGTAATTTGAAAATGAATACACATATGCTAACACATTAGAAATGAATATTTACTTTATTCATTGTTTAAAACAGTTTCTTAATTGATTCTCAAAAAATAAAACTACTTAAATGAAGGCAGGCCAATAAAACTGTGTGACTGAGTAAATGTTAGACACCTTTTAAAAAAGTTGTTTCAAACCCTGGAAGAATCCATACAGCCTATTTAATTCCATCCTATTTCATTAGAGGGAGAATGTCTGATGAAAATATGGGCAATTTCCTTCAAATTTAAAACAAATATCACAAGACATCAATTAAAACATTTCTATTTAGATAATTAAATCTAGAGTGGAAATGGGAGACATATCAACAAAATAAAAATACGGAACCTTATAGTGAGTTGAAGATAGCAGTCACTAGAAGTTGGTATTTTAATAATGTATGATAAACATCAAAACCCTAAATTATTTATGTATGCCTGCCCTACATATATTTAGAAAGTGGACTCTGCAACAGGAGAGTCGCAGCAGCTGTGATGTGCTGGGTGTCCACGACACAACTATGTTATCTCTTACTGCTCCTGTTTCACGTTCTTCTATAGTGAGGTTTTGTAAATTGTATTTCAAATATCCAGATACATTTTAAACTTGGCAGTAGTAAACATTTGTCTTCAATTAGATAATTAAGCTAATAATCACTGAGTGCTGCTCTATGCTGGGAATTCTTTGGATGCGTTAACTCACATAGTTTTTAAAATAAATGTATGAGGTAGATAATATTATGGTTATCTCCATTTTAAAGATAAGGACATCAGGCACAGAGTCACTTGCTAAGGGTCACAGGAGATAGCATGATAGGGATTTTAAGCTGGACTGCTTGATTTCAGAGGCTGGGTTCCTAACCACTAAAATTGATGTCATTCTCTTACAGGTAACTAGCAATAATGACGTGTTTACCAGAATTTTTTGTTTGTTTGTTTTTCATTCTATTTTCCCCACACCTAACTGATCCTAATCAGGTGCTACAAAACTTTAGCCCAAGTAGCACTTTCTTAATACAATAGAATAAGAGTAATCTACCAGTATTTTTAGTATCTTTATTTTATTTTTTGAGACAGAGTCTCGCTCTGTTCCCCAGGCTGGAGTGCAGTAGCCCTATCACAGCTCACTGCAGTCTCAATCTCCCAGGCTCAAGCCATCCTCACACCTCAGCCTCCGCAGTAGCTGGGACTACAGGCATGCACCACCACACCTGGCTTTTTTTTTTTTTTAATATTTTGTATAGAGGAGGCCTCACTTGTGTTGCCCAGGCTGGTCTTGAACTTCTGGGCTCAAGTGATCCTCCCATTTTAACCTCCAGAGTAACCAGGATTATAGGCGTGAGCCACCATACCCAACCTTTAGTATTTTCAACATCAGAACTGTCAGAGTGGAGAGACAAAGAAGGAAAAATGTTAGAAGGGATGCAGAGAAGGGGAGACAGAGGTAGGGGGAAGAGAAGAAAGCATAGGTAGAGATTAAGACAGACTTAAATATCCATTTAAAATTATTTCCCTTTGGTTAAAGAATAGCCTAATGTTCTTTATTGTGCCCTCCACTAAAGACAATTGTAAAGGGTTTTAGGAATAGCATGAACCTTTCACACATGTGGCTAAAGCAATGGAAAGAAAAAAAAATCATGATGTATTCTTTATTGTCATTATTTTTAATTTTTTTAATAGAGCCATATTTATGTACTACAGTTTGGCTTCTTCATATTTCATTTTTGTGGCTTTTTTTTCAATATAACATTTTCTTTTGAAATAGTTTAAGATTGATAAGCAGTTACAAAGTGGCCCAGGCTATGGCAAACCCTTCACTCAGCTTCCCCAATTCCATCGTTAATTTTTTGTATATGAAAAAGTGAATGGATCACTTTGTTTCCAAATCTTCTGAAAAGCACAGAAACTAACACTTGCGCAGTACCCACACCAATGGCCTGCAAGGTGGCTCTGTTGCAAGACTCTTGATGAAGCTTGGGGAAGACGTCATCAAACTCTGGACTTTAATGTTAAACCTGCTGGCAGCCTGCCCTCTCACAGTATGGTCTTCGTCATGGGTGCCAACAAGACTTGGCCTTGTTTAAAAAGAAAAATAGCTCAGCCAATCTTTGTGATGAAGGTTTTGAATGCTTAACTGAATTCAATTAAGACAGGAAAAAGGAATTGCCTTTACATGTGCAGAATAAAAAAATCTGTGTTTTTATTTTTTTTCCAAAGAGCTCACTTTTCTCAAATGAGAAAATGAAGTTTAATTTAGTATAAGAAAGATAAATTGTAATAAAGAAAACTTAAAAGGCTTTGTGTCAAGACGGATTATATTCAAAAGCAATATTTAGGTGATGGGTTAAGAGAAAAGCTGGCACAATTAAGGCCTGAATGTGCACCCTGTGGTTGAGAAGAAAATGAAGAGCACTTAATCATATGGACGTCGTATATTTTTCAAGACATAAAACCTCTAATGTTGCTTTTCCCAGACCAAGGTTGGTGAAAAAGCTTGGAGACTGTTTTATTACATTGGGCTTTCTGCCCAGTTTTAATCACCATTAGGGAAATAGGGCACTGACCAGGATACTATATTTCACTTTCAGGATGGCTAGTGGCAAGTAGCATTGTATTTCCTAAATTACAGCCTGAATTATACGTATAGCAGAATGATGGAAAAAAAAAAAAAAACTAAGAAAAACAAATCGTGGGGAGGACTACTACAGGTTTGACTAATTTACCACTTTCTGTAAATGGATCTCTTTCTTCAGCATCGGTTTACTGAGATGTTTAATTCCAAAGTAAAGGAAACAATCTTATGTCAGAGGTCAATAGATCTTCTTTCTAAGTGACTGCTATCACTTTGAGATGGACAGAACTCTCATTTCCAAAACTAGGATCCACAATCATGGTCTCGAGAAGGCTTTGGCTTAAAATTCATACCCATTTTTAAAGTATTTTCTAAATGTTTATTCTAGATGCACCTTCCTCTATTCTGGATGATAAGAAACTTGTTTTGTTTATTTTTTAGATGAGAAGTTCCCAGTATAGTAAAATACATTCAATCTAAAATTTAAAAAAGCATTTTGAGTTATATTAAAATTGTCTTCTCTGAAAGAGAGAAATGGAAAGCTTTGTCTAATAAACATTCAGCATGTACCAACTGACCTCTCATCAGTTTTTCCTAGAGAAAAGAAATTTACAGTTTTTCTAGAGACTCTTCATAGAAGGTTCTGGAATACTGCTAAACTGTGATCCACCATGTTCATATTTCTTGTACTTAAGTACTATAAATATATTCCATACAAGCTGACATAATTACATAGTGTTAAAGTTAAATATGCATTAAAAACTAGAATACATGGATACAAAGATTGATGCTTATTTAGAATTGATACATTAATAGAACAGAACAGTAGTTCAAATAGGCTGAATTTTTTTATTGCCTGCTCTTCAAACAAAAAATGGTTGTTTCCTACTTGAACATAACAATATTGATTTGACCCCTAAGCTGTACTTCACTATTTTATATAATTTCTGATTTTACATTTTATGAGGCTTTTCCTCTCATATGTACCCTTAGATGAAATAGTAATATCTCTGCTAAACATTTATTTCTAAATGTTTTTATTTTTTCAAATACTATGTTTTTCCCTAATGTTATAAAGTAATGCAGTTTCAGGACAATTGCACTGAGCAGAGATGAAAGGGAGTATTTGGCCTTTCAGTTCAGAGTTGTATACAGTGGCTTAAATAAATAAAAACAAGAGGAGAACTCTATACACAGTTTATATATTTTTACCATGAGTAAAGACAAAATCTTACAAGTATGCATTTTTAAGAACTGATCAGAAGATGGTTTTACATTCACTGACTTGTGATTTGTGTACGTGTATAAACACACAGTAGGATGTTACCATTTTTATGTAATCTTCATGACGGGAGCAAATTACTTTACTGTAACAGATTGTGTTTAAAGATATCTAACTATAAATCAATTTTCCAGACTGCAGGATTAAGACAAGAAATGGAGCTAAAACTCATTCCTCTTCATACACATAGAAAATTATTAGGTAGGAAAAAAATGCTTTCACCCAATCAAGAATAATACTAGAGTGAAAACCCATTACTTGCAAAAAGTGAAAAAGATATTTGAAATTATCTCTGGCAGGAGGGAGAAGATAAATCCTGACCAAATTGGATTCAGAAATAATATTGTTGAATTGAGAAAAATATATATGTTTTCCTCATGCCCATTTATAGATTTAAATTGTTTGTATATATGTATGCATATAGTAACAATCTCCATGTATTTTACTCACTGTGTAGTAAAATACGGTTTTATTTTATTTGCCTGAAAATCACCCATTTCGAGCTTTAAGTAGCACCCATTTCTCCTAGTATTTGTGGTGTAATAAAGTTATACTTTGTTATTTATACGAACAGTTAATTTTTGTAATACATACACATACACACTCATATATAATATACTTCTCCCCTCTCTTTCTTTCTTATAACAATACTGATCTTCAAAGCAGGAGATTATGGAATATAATGGTCCATACTATTATATTAGAATGTAATGGAATACTATTTGTCAGAAACCAGCATTGAGAATCTGTTTTTATAGACTGTGCATTGTTCCTGGGCTGATGGAATAAGCAATAAATAATTATTTTAACAGCGATATAACTGCCTTCCTATCATGCTGTAACATAAATTATACAAAGGACTCATAACTTTCACTATCTAAGAAAAAAAATCCAACTGACAAAACACATGCAGTAAAGTCATTGTCTTTAGGCACTTACACATTTGGCTCCATTGAATTGCAGTGACTTCCTAAAACTTAGACCAAAGTTAAGTACATTTACAAAGATTAAACCACAAATCAGTTGTAGCCAAAATTGCTTTGGTTCAACACCTGGCAGTATGCCCATATCTCAAGCTCCCCTTGGGTAAACCACTATAGAGAGCATCTAAGGTAATGAGTACTATTTCTAAAGTTTGCCTCCTCAGATCAGTTCAATGTTAGAAAACAACATGAATCAGGTTTGTGGAATGTGAGTAGAGCACTGTGGGGTAGATCCTTAAGTGGTGAAACCACACAGAAATAGACAAAGATTGCATAAGGCAAATAAATACAGTAAGCTAGAAATAATCACATTTTCTCCTAGTGAAACCTTAAGAAGTAATATGTGATAATTTTTAAAAAATATATGCTGTAAAATACAAGGATACAAATATGTATTTAGTCATTGTTTAATAAGGTGCTATTAAGACAGTGATAACTTTAGTTCTATTTCCTAAGTTCTAATTTTTCATTAGTTACTTCATATCTAAGGTATTTATTAAATATATCACAAACTAGTCTCATAAACACTTCAGAGAGCTCTATTAATAATTCCTGTAACTTTTTGCCTGGCAGGCCAAAACTGTAAGAGTAGATAACTATACATCTCTGTTTTATCTTTATCTGTTTCTATACCCCTAAGTATAAAATTTTAAATTAAAATTTAGACACTTGGGGGTGATAAATCATAATATAAAATTGTACAGGTCTCTTAATGAAAACATATGTGACAAAAGCAAACTTTTAAATATATAGGGTACTATACCTCCTTCTACCTCCTAGGTCCTGCTGTAGACTCTTCACCCTCAAGACCTTAACTCTTTAACAAATGGATTTTCATCATTTAATTAATCTATATTAAAATACTAAGAAGAATGAAGGAAAGCAACATTTCTACTCATCAGTAAAATCCTCTAAAAGTCACTGAGTAGAAAGGCACAGACCACTTTTTTACCACTTATTTTCTCACCAAAGTATAATTATCTGCCACCAATAACCTGACAATCACTGTAAAACGTGGGATTTATGGATGAACAAACTTGGTTCCAGGAATGCTAGTAAGTACTTGAGACAGACCAGACCAAAATACAGCACAACACTAAGCAGGAAGTGCAATAATAGTTGATGTGGGGAGGACAATTTGTGACATACTTTAAGAAGGGTATGAAGTCACCAAGGAGTAGCATCCTGCTCCTGGAGCTCAGACTGCAATCCTAGCCATCAAAGATGTTGGTCTGATGTTGAAAGAATCAGAAGAATGTAAAAACAATAAATATATACATAACAGTAATCAGAAATCCCTATACATTGTTTGAAAATTGCTAATCCGCTTATGTTCTTTCCTATAAGACAGACTTGACTAGAAGATCTCTAAACTTCCTTCTAATTCATTGCTAGCATTATATTAAATATGATAATGCTTTTGTACCAACTCACAGTTGACTGTTCTTGGATATAAAACAATGACTAAGCAATTTCAGTGACGGCAATAATTTTTTTTGAGTAGTTCTAACCACTCATCTCTGTGTTACACAATCCTGTTTTTTCTCCTCCTCCCTCAAGGTTTAAGGGGGCAAATGGTCTTTGGTAATTAGTGCTTAACTTCTCTTCTTTCATTCACAAAGAGGTATTTCAACACTCAAGCCTTTGTCAGTACTTTGATGAATTGTGCTCTTCAATCTTCTGGAAACGAATAGCAGACTGCAAGGTCTCGCTTTTCCTGAGATTCACCTGACCATGAGCTTTTAAGTGTCACTTTACAACTCCAACATAACCCAGGGCTGGCTATACCCTTCAGAACTCTGGTGGAAATGAAGCAGCAGGCCAAGTACCTTGGCCTTCAACAGCTTCCTGACTCTAGTTTTCAGCTTGGTGTTTATATACCTTGAACAATCCTAAGGGACCCATTTTCTCCTTAATAAACCTAGTCACCAACTTAAATCCTTGGCTAACAGCCCAGACACATACTTGCTCTGAAGGCCATCAGTAATAACATCCCAGAGGGGCTCCAAATGAAAATTAAAAATCTATAGCTTCTATGTGAGATGACAGATATGTTAATCTGTTTCACTATTGTAACCATCTTTTATTTTTATGTATCCCATAGCATCACGTTGTAAACCTCATATATACAAAATAAAATTTATTATTAAAAAAATCAATAGTTACATGATATGTAATTGTCAGCTGTTCATAACATATCTAGCATATTAACCCTTATGGAAAATCATTGGGATGAAGTGGTGGTGGGGGGAATAGCAAAATTGGCTGTGAAACTTCTTTTAACCATAAAATTTGATTTATTTATCTTTTCAACACAGCAGCAAAAATACAATATCTCATTTTCATGTCCTTATGTTAGGACTTACTAAAGTTAGAAACTCCTACTAATAGAGACCAGGTTTACATATATTTGACCTTATCATTAAAATTTCTACTTATTTGGCATTTTAAAACCTAATTTAACCCTTCATTCTCAAGGAAATATATTTTTAAGGTAATAACATATATCAAATAAAAGAAAATTAATATAAATAAAGTATTTGTAGAACACGTTCCTTCCTCTTTATTCTTTTATTAAGTGCCGGGGGTGGGGGGTTGGGAACATGAGAAAAATCATTTAAGTACTAGGTTAAAAAGTTCCCACTGTTCTTAAAAACTTTTAGTAAATTAATTTTGAAATAATAGCTTTCTTTACCAAATTTACCTACAATTTTAGAACAGTTAATGGTCAAACCCCATTTAATATTCCTCCCTTACCCTAGCAGCACCTACTTTTATTTAACAATTCAATAGCTAAGGACATGTAAGGCACCATGCTAGGTACTGGGGATATCATTGGTGACCAAAACCCGACCCAGTTCCCATTCTCAAAAGGCTTACAATCTAGTAGAGAAGACAGGTATTAATAGGTTTAACATAATTAAAACCTGAAGTGAGTATTCGGAGGCAAAAGAACCTGAAGGAGTTTGAGTAAGGATTCCCTTCCTGTGTAGGATGAGTCAGAATTAACCAGAAAGAGGGAGAGTGGGTGAAAATGTGAACTAGAAGAAAATGCATGTTGCCTTAGAAAAGAGAAACATGGTGTATTTGAGGTAAAATGTGGCAATGTGGAGAATGGTAGAAGTGAGACTAGGAAAACAGGCAAGAGTCAGACCATGCAGAACCTTGTCAGTCATAGAAAGATTTGTCTTTGTACCAGAAGACAAACGGGAAGTTACTAAAGACCTTTAAACAGGGACATGAATACTGATAAGTTTGTATTTTTCCAAAATTAGTCTACTCCAATATGGAGGACAAGTTGAAGGGCATGTTCAGGAGATATGGGAAAATCAGTAAGTCATTGTCAAAAGCAAGACCGTGTTTGTGTTCATTAGAGAAGATGAATGGGGAAAGATAATGTGCAAGTGGTTTTTGCCCTCAAAAAGGTGTTCCCTTTCAGTATTTACTTTTGGAATCCAGGTATATTAGTGCAGAGAAGCTGGACTTGGGAGTTAGTATAGCCACACCAAGCGCCCCTAGCTGACCTCAGAATTGAAAGTACATGGTGCATGGGAGCTATGATGGAGACAGAACAGCCAGGGGCAGTGGCTGTTAATGCGGGTGAGGTTGAGAAACTTTTGGTGACAAAGACAAGACATCTTTCTGATGAGATTTTACCCTTACCCACTGCAGTTCAGTGACATCACTTATTTTACAGGGGAAAAATACAGGAAAAGGTAGAAAAAATATTTAATTATATAAAATTATATATATAATATATATGTTTATATATATTTTTTACTTAATTTCCTCTCTAAGTAAGGCAGAAGAGAAGTCTGTGAGGGGGGAGATGTATGCGTAATTACAGTATAGCACAAATTCAAACTGCTAAAGAAGACACGTTAATAATATGCTTGGCTAGATAAATATACAAGATCCCTTGCCATATGTAAAACCACTTTTAAAACAGTGCCAAGGGGCACTGTGCATGTACATGACAAGCTGTTTCTAATGATCTTCTCCCGCATAGCATTTGCCTTGCCCAAAGCATTGTTTGGATTTTCACTTCTTTCAATCACAAGTGTTTAAATTCAAACATGCTATACTAATTTTGAACATTGAAGATTTGCTATATTAAAAAAATATGGATGACTAAGTTCTGAAAGCAAACATATGTGTTTGATGCAGCAAACCATAATAAAACTGGTAGGTGGGCTGTCGAGAATGTAGACCTACAGAACAGAAACCAGTAGTTCTTGAGTATTTATTGTGAGCCACACACTCTTACATTTACTATTTCACTTAACAGTCAATACTGGCCAGTGAGACAAGAATCATAACTTCAATTTTGTAGGTTGAAAAAATGGAGGTGCATCAAGTTAAAATAATTCTATTAGAGAAACATAACTAGTGAGTGGCAATGCTAGAACTCAAATCCTAGTGTGTGTGGCTGAAAGACAAATTATTTTTATAACCCCTAGTCTGCAAGAATGAACTACACTTGCTTAGGTAATTCTTAGCCTGAGTAGGAACCAAGGCACTGACATTCCTGTGGGCATATGGAGGGATGTGTGTATGAGAGAGACAGAGACAGAAAGGCAGAGAGGTTGACTGGTTGTGAAGGGAGGCTGCAGCAGGTGCAGAGGGAGAGTAAGAAAGGATAAAGGATGGAATGAGCATATCATTGCTTCTCTTCCTAACAAGATGGAGATGGAAAGAAGATAGAGCCCATTAATCATTAACCAAAAAAAGTGTATTGTGCATATACTTACTTGAGTATGCCCCCCAAAATAAAATTTTTGTGTTTTTAAAAAGTAAAATATAAAAAAAAATTACATCAGAAATGTTTTAGAGAACTAAGCATATTTTGGCCCAGAGAAGAAGACTCAGTGGAAGGCACGGAATCTGTCTTTTCAACCAGGAACAAACATCTTATGGAAGACAATGGAACATATTGTATCTAGTTTAAGGGAACTACTTACATAAATGAGTGAAAACTGCAGGAAGACGAGTTATGGCCTGAGACTAAGAAGCTCTATCTAGCAATGAGAAAATGTGGTAAGCTGACTCAAGAGATAATGAGTTTCCTAATGGAGGAATTCAAATAAGGCCCAAATAAGCTCAGGTCATAAATCTGTTTAAAGAGGATTCACGCATTTAAAATTGAACAAGATGATTCCCCAAATCTCTTCTAACTCTCTGGTTCTTATTAGTAAGATTTCATGACCTGGTTCAGTTTCTGGCTCAGTCATAAACTTACAGTGTGGTCCTGATAGTATCATCTTGGATGTTATCCTGGAAGCTGGAAGTTAAGAGCCACAGAGAAATGTTCCCACATGTTGGTGGCCCCAGGCACTGGAGCAGTCCCATCAACATTACTTGGTTGCCCTGTGCCTCTGCCTCCTGTTTCCTCACCTACTAAGTAAGGGTAATATATACCCAGATCAAAGATATCCATATGGTTTAATTAGATGCAATCTGTAACACTCTTTCCAAAGGTACCATATCATTATCTATTGGTGCAGTTTGCAAAAAATATAAGAATCATGAAACTCATGTTGCTGAGTGTTGAAGGGACAAACTCTTGATAAACTGAACGTAAGACTTTGTGTGCTTAAAGAAACACTAAACTGAGGCCGGGCGCGGTGGCTCATGCCCGTAATCCCAGCACTTTGGGAGGCCGAGGCGGGTGGATGATGAGGTCAGGAGATCGAGATCATCCTGGCTAACATGGTGAAACCTCGTCTGTACTAAAAACAAAAAAAATTAGCCGGGCGTGGTGGTGGGCGCCTGTAGTCCCAGCTACTCCGGGAGGCTGAGGCAGGAGAATGGCATGAACCTGGGAGGCAGAGCTTGCAGTGAGCGAGATCGCACCACTGCACTCCAGCCTGGGTGACAGAGCAAGACTCCGTCTCAAAAAAAAAAAAAGAAACACTAAACTGAAAAAATCCTCCATGAGACTTTTTAGTTTTCTAAAAACTGAAATTAGCCTAGGAGAGATGTGAAAAATTAATGATCAGATAAAACTGGCCCAAATTTTAGAATAATTCTATTGAGAATGGACTAGTCAACTACCGAGATGAAAGTTGAATTTTTCAAGAACCAAGTGCCAAACCCCACTATGGGAAATACAATGAAAAAAGCAAAAATCTCATTCTCAAATTAGGGTTGAGGGAGTGAGCAGGCTTAGGTAAGATATGCATGCAAATAATATGATGTAAAACGTGATCCCTGTCATAAGGTAAGTATAAACCAGTTGCTGCAGCCAATTCTTAATTATTTTATGTAACAACCTCTTGTAGCACTTCATATGAGCTAGGCATTGTTCCAAGTGCTTTATATTTAATATAATCGTCATACCAACCTATGAGACAGGTACCATTATTGTCCCTATTTTAAAAATGCAGAAACTGAGGCAAACGGATGTTAAGAAATTGCACATGGTCTTATGGCTAATAAGTGGTGGAGAAGAGAGATTGAGCCCTGGCAATCTGTCTGCAGAGTCCATGCTCTTATTCTCTTTATTATCTTGCCTCTTCAGTCTAGACAAGAAAGAGTAAATAATTCTTACTCCAAGGAGAAATGCAGAGAAATAAAATACTTTAGGAATAATACATATATGAGATTTTACCTGGTAGAACAGAATCAAAATGGTAATACAGAGAAAGAGTAGCATAACAAAGGGATGATGAGAAGAATGTAAAGAGAAAGAATATGTGAGAAATGGTGAGATCATTCCAGGCTGGTCAGAGATTCAGGGCCATGAATAGGAGTAGTAGGAAGAGACAAATCTAAAAAAGTATATTTTAAGTAGTCCTCAATGGTATGTTGTTGGAAGCTGAAATTTATTTTTTTAAGAATTGGGTAGACGTTAGAAATGATTAATCAGGAGAGTGATAGGACAGAAGATGGAATTTGGAAAGCATCTTCTGGCGGTATATTATGTAGGACAAAATGACAGGGGTAGAAACTGAACAGAAATACCCCAGGAAAGAGGTCGTTGCAATTAATTTAATAAGGGACAGAAGGCCTGAATAAGTGAGGTGGAAATAAAGTCCAAAAAAGACATAGCAAAGGTAAGAAGTGACACAATTTGTACAAATTAAATGTGGGGGTGAGAGAAAGCTTTTGCTCTGTCAATTAGAGTCTGGGTGGCTGCATGGGCATGAAGTGTTCTCCTTAAAAATAAGGAAAATTTGGCAAGAAGGAGAATGTGTGGAAGAGGTGATGAGTTCTGACTGGGACATACTGAGCTTAATGTAGCAGTGGCACACTCAAGAGAAAATGCCACTGGGCAACTGGAAATGTTAGTAAGAAACACAGGAGAGGGGTTGGGGGAAAAGAGAGAAATTCAAGTCTTCAGTCCCTCTCATCCAGTGAGAACCAGGTAGCTCTTTTATTTTGAAAGTGGCAAGAATTTGATCTTCTACTGTTTTCTTAGCTTTTTGCCATGTCATTAGAGAAACTCCACAAGTTCTTTTCAATTCTTCTATTTATGAAACAAATGCATTCCCTATCTTTAAGGGTTTTCATGGAGAAAGAAATATGTAGCATTTAGATCATGGAATCACTCAGACCAAGCTAGCTTAAATCTTTGCTCCATTATCTCTTAATTAAGTTGCCATTCAAAGTTCTACTTTCTTTGTGTGAAAAATGGGTAGGTATTATTGCCATGATATGATTATGTAAACTACTTGATACCTAGTAGGTCCTTGATAAATGTAGCTATTTATTGGACATTTAATGTGATCTGACCACTTCATTTGCTTAACCAACAACCCGATAAAGAAGATACTACTATTAGTCCTTTTTACAGATAAGGAAACCAAACCTTAGAGAGGTGAGGAAACTTCCCAAAATCTACTTCCAAATGTCATTTTAGGGAAAAATCAGTCTAGAAAAAGTATTCAGTATGGATTAGAGCTACTTTGAGAGAAGGAATGTGGCAAGTGTATACATTTATTTGTAGGGGGTCTTTTAATCAAAAGCTAATACTAGAAATCCCATTTTCTTAGGTGACAAATGTGGCATTAATAGCTGATAAAATCAAATTTTACTCTCAAATTTTACTCTGTAAGAAACTGAGACAAACCAATAGTTTATGATTCTCTGGACTAAATAACCATTTCTTTAGTAGTCTCATGGGACTTTAACACAAACCAGCCCGCTCAATGTTTGATCATACTTGAAGTCATACATTCAATGATAGCTTTGGGTCATTTGGTAAGGAAATATTCTTCATGGCCCAGCACAAATTCCAGCATTTCTGATCATTTGGACTCCTGCAACAGTCTTAACTAAAGTGAAACCTGAGGAAGATCTGGGCCTTGATCTTTCAGAGGCTTGGCTTCACCATCACAGTGCTTTTGGAAAATGAAGTACAGCCCATTGATATATCTATTTTAAAAAATTACACCTCTGCACAACTAGAACAGGAGAAGGGAAATCTCTCAAGAACCAACATGTGTTTTAGACCTAAGGGTGTTTGCTAACCAAATTATCATTTAGACTCCTATGGAGTCTACAAATTGTAGTGTAGTGAACAAATATAAGGAAATGAAAAATAAGTTAAATGCCAAGTGGTTACATCCTAGAATGGAGAAAGTATTATTGTCTTTGTAATAACTGAGACTATTGAATGGAAAGAACTTTAAAACCCAGGTTTGCTTTTCAACATGTTCTCACTCTATACAGTCATGAAATTAACTCAGAACTTTTAGAGAAAGTAGACTAGAAATTTATTTTCCAGTTTTCATGCAATACCATATTTTGTGTGTCCTCCTCTTACAATGATAGAAACTAGAAAAGTTATGTTATATGCAATTATTTTGCCTTTTAAAATGTGAAAAATATTTATAGCAAATGTTATATTACTCACTCCAATGATAGATTACTCATGCACATTTTTTATTCTATTTTGAATGTGCCTTGACTGATTTAGTTTATTTTTCTTTCACTTTTTTTTTTAGACAAAAGTATTTCTGGAACTATGTCATTTATATTATTTTCATAAATAAAATAATCTCTCAGCCAATTAACTTTTTTAGACCTTAGTCCTAACCATAAAAATCTAATTATAAAAGAAAAGGGACTGGATTAAATCTTCCCTAAGTCTCCTTCCAGCTCTAAGATTTTATTAATCCACGACCTTTGGAAAAAAACTAAAATGCCCAACACTGAGGGAATGGTCATAGTCTATTCCTGTGATATGATGCATGCAGCATTGAAAAGAAAGCTTATGATATTACATGAGAAGGGTGGGATACAGAACGGTATATATTTACACACACAATTATAATTATCTGGATGTGTGAGTATACATATATACACGTACACATACACAGCAGTATAATTACACTAACAATAAAAAGAACACTTTTTTAAGAAAGATGTTACAAGATGATTTCAGTTTTGGGGGAACACAGGCAATTTTAATTAATGTCATTGTATTTTCAAAACTATATTAGTTGTCTTTAATGACCTTATAACTAGATAAACAGTTATTTTTAAAATCCATTATTTGTAACCTTTAGTAGAAGTTGATTTTTTTCTAACCTAAGCAATTTTATTATTAATGTGTTACTGATAAATACAGTATAATTAATGAATGCTGGACTGGAATCAATCAATCATGTACAGTTTAATATCTGTAGAGTAATATCACTGTTTTCCAGCTTCATTCTTTCAGGAAAACAGAAACAATGTCACCTTCAAGCGTCCTCAAACTCTCCCACACCAAACAGCAAACATTGCCTAATAATGTTACAAAAATGGGCCTGACTGCAATAATTTATTCTTCATTAAGTAGTATAATTTGAATAAATCTAAATTACTTCATTGACATTACTTTAAATAATCACATGTAGAGATTTTTACCAAACTAATTCAAGAGTTGGAAATAGATGGTTGTGAGTTCCTAATATAATCTATATTATTTTCAATCAAAGTACCTGTGCTAATTCCTCAGAAAAAAAGACTAACATTGAAGCTATGTCAACAGGGGACAAGCTAATTTTTTCTTTATACTGAGATATAATCATCTATTTTAGTGAACCATTTCAATCATTCAAAGAATTTGGGATGGCATAGAGCAGTCTCAAATTTTGGACTTGTTACTGTAGACAGACCTGTTCATGAAGAAAAATAATACAGTAATACAGCTAATTTTCCCCAGTCATCCATTAGTCATTCCTAAACTCTGTGATTTGAACACCTGTAATATTTGTCATGTTTATAATTAGATGTCTCAGAGTGAGGGAGATGTCTGTATGTCAAAAACTATATAAACCACTCTAAATCTAGCGACTGAGAGCTAGTTTAAAAGGCAATCCCTACACCAACAATTTTCTTTACTTCACTGAATCTACAGTCTCTCCTTTGACTCAGGCAAATAATAGTATTTTACCAACATTCAAACTTTCAATAAAGACGCATCTACAAAGATAAAAAAGAAAGTGGGACTAGACAACTACCATAGATTATTTCAATGATTTCTTTTAGCAACAGTTAAAATGTTATAACTCAGGTTTTACCCTTTTATCCTGGGCAGTTTAGGTTAGATTCCAGTTTCCTCATATGTGAAATATGGGCACTGATTTTCAGTACATACATTTTTATGATTTCTCTTTGTAAATGTATTATGATTATATCTCATTGGTATATATAAGAATTATAATTACTAACTAACAAGCATGCCTTGATTTCAACTTTTACAAATTCACAAGGAAAGAATATGTTGAAAGCTGCTTCCTCCCCAGAGAGAGGCCAAGAAAAGAAGAAAAACATTCTCAGGCCTCTAGTGGCAGAAGTCAGACCTTACCTAAAAGCAGACCAGAAAGCACGACAGGGACACTTCTCCAAAGGAACACTTTCGTGAGACAAGTTAAGAAATGGTAAGAAGTTGACTTTTATTATTTTGTATGAAATAAAACAAATTAGAAATAGCATGACTTATCAGAACAAATTTTAAAAGACCATTTATTAAGAATAAATATGAGGTGATTGGAGCCAGCTTATAATTGTAGAATGACACTATAAGACTCAGTATAGAAACAATTTTTGCCATTTTTTCCTCCATCTCTTCCTGCCTTTTCTCATCTCAACATTTATCAATAACCACATGAGATAGACTCTGAGGATCCATAAATAAAAGACACACTCATGTGTGTCTTGAAGATGAAGACATCTTCAAGTTGCTCGTGCATGTGTGTGTGCACATATTTGTGTGCACGTGTGTGTCTGTGTGCATTATGCTGGGAGTTGACAGAAGAGCAGGCATACAAACAGATAATTACAGAAAAATCTCTTTTCATTTAAAGAGATTGGGCTCCCAAAAGCCTCTATTATAAGATTATTTACAATGGAAAATCTTAAAACTAAGTGGAGAATGTTAGAATTTAAATGATGTCTTTGCAATATATTTATTTACTAAACCCAAGCATCAAAGACATAACTCTAACCAAATACTAAACCAATTATATCCTTTGCATCTCAAACTAGTCATAATTAGACTAGTTTAATAGCTAATTAGATTAGTTTAATAGTTAATTATTGCTACCATAATAGCAAAAATTGGTAAAAGATTTGTGGAAGAGAACATCCAAAGTAAGAGCATGGTGCGGTCTTCTAATTGGTCAGTGGTTTTCAGTTTCATGACTAGAGACTGACTTTCTTTTTGTCTCTTGGATCCCAGCTCCTAGGTTCTACTGAGCTCTCAGAGATACAAAGTAGTGTACATGCCTGAAAAGGTTGCCTATAAATAACCTAATTGGAATAACTAAGTATTTTTCAAACCTCTGGTCCAATATTTTTAGTTCCATGGCATTAACTCTTCTTGTGATAAATCCATGACAAAGTCACTGTCCTTTTTACATGTGGCTCACTTTTCAAGGATACCACTGGAGTGCAGTTCTGAAGCCTGTTTTTACCTCCTTTATTTTTTCTGATCTTGCCTGATAAGGTCTAATTGAAAAGTCTAACCATCTGCCATCTATTTTATTTCTCTTTTCTACATCCAAACACCAGTTTCCCCTTTTCTCACAACACTTATTCTCAAAATGAAAACTAGAACAAAACGTTTCATAGTTGTCAAAAATTGAATTGAATTAACATTCATATATTTTACCAGGATTTTTTATAAAGCAGCTCAAGGTAGGAGAGGAATTAAAATACAGTTTTGATAAGTGTGATGACTCATAAAATAAGCATGAGGTACTATTGGGCCCCTTAGATGCTAAAGGCACCTAAACCAGAGAGTAAAGGCCAGGGAAGGTTTTCTGCCAGATTATATCTGGATTAAATTCCATGGATTAGAAAAAAATCAGAAGAAAAAGGGAAATTCAGAGGAATAACATGTGTAAGAGTACTGAGATGAATGAGAATAAAACAGACCTGAAGAGTGGCAAAAGAAGAGGCTGAAATACTAGAAGATTAGAGACCAAAGAAACAAACAATAAAAACAATTAATTAAGAATCTATTAAGGCCAGGTGCAGTGGCTCACACCTGTCATCCCAGCACTTTGGGAGGCCCAGGGGGCGGATCACCTGAGGTTGGGAGTTCAAGACCAGCCTGACCAACATGGAGAAACCCCGTCTCCACTGAAAACACAAAAATTAGCCAGACATGGTGGCACATGCTCCCAGCTACTCAGGAGGCTGAGGCAGGAGAATAGCTTGAACCTGAGAGACAGAGGTTGCAGTGAGCCGAGATTGCGCCATTGCACTCCAGTCTGGGCAATAAGAGCAAAACTCCATCTCGAAAAAAAAAAAATCTATTAAACTACGAATTTTAAACAGCGGAATTATTTAAAGCCATGCTATGCAGTCAAACTTTCTGCAATGATCCAATATAAACTTATGTGAATCCATACTGTCTGGCATGGTTGCCACTAGCCCCATGTGTCTCTGGAGCACTTGAAATGAGGGCAGTGCAACTGAGTAACTAAATTTCAAATTTTATTACATTTATTTAACTCAAATGTAAGTAGTCATGTAGTTCATTTTGGAGAGCACAGATTTTTAAACAAATGCTTTATTTTTAATTTGAACCATTGTGAATAGTTTTCTGGTAGTAATAATTAAGTTTACTTAATAATCACGTTTTCTGGAGTATTTAATGGGTTGTTTGTTTATTTTTACTTTCCAGTGAAACAAGTTTATATCTTCAAAGTTTCCATTTTTTGGCCGGGCACAGTGGCTCACTACTATAATCCCAGCACTTTGGGAGGCTGAGGTAGGTGGATCACTTGAGGCCAGGAGTTCAAGAGCAGCCTGGCCAACATGGTGAAAACCTGTCTCTACAAGAAATACAAAAATTAGCTGGGTGTGGTGGTGCGTGCCTGTAATCCCAGCTACTCGGGAGGCTGAGGCAGGAGAATCACTTGGCCCCGGGAGGCAGAGGTTGCAGTGAGCCAAGATTATGCCACTGTACTCTGGCCTGGGAGACACAGTGAGACTCTGTCTCAAAAAAACAACAACCAAAAAGTTTCCATTTTTTAATTACCCACAAAGTAAGATTCTACTTACCACAAACAGAAGAAGGAGAAAATTTGTTATAAATTAGTTAAAAGATGAAAAAAGAGAGTGAAAAGAAAGAGAAAAAAATAAAGAGGAAGGAAAGAAGGAAGGAAGGAAGGAAGGAAAAGGAGAGAAGGGAAAGAGAAGGGAAGGAAGGAAAGAAAAGGAAAGGAAAGGGAAAGGGAAAGGGAAGATCATTTCTCCTAGTTCCCCCATATCCCAGTTACCAAGGGAATTTTTTTCTCTTTCAGCTCTAAGGCACCTGAGTCACTAAATTTATTGCACTGCAGTGATTTTCTAGGGCCAGTGTCTACCTTATGAAACCAATATCCACATCCCAAAGAACCAGTTTGTTCTTTTTAAAACCACCTATGTTGTTTTCCTCTGAATAGGCATAGCTGACATAGACCGTCATTGTAAACACGGTTAGTCAGATATTAGTAATCTTCATACATTACGATGGCCAATTTCTTCATCTATTTTATATACTTCTTACTTCATGAAAACGATAATTCCAGAATTTATTGAGGAAACTATGCACACATGCACACACACAGTGAAATATCACATTTGTACTCACAAATTAAAACAGGTTTGTAAAAACTGAATTATAATTTCTAAACAGAATAATTTATGTGCTGAGTTGAAAAATTTTACCCCACTTAGCTGAATCTCCAAGTATTTGTTTTGTAAAGGAGGTTGGACTCATAGAATATCAGTTAATCTAGCAACAGGCCTTATTTGCTCATCAGAGGTTGTGGCTGATGTGCAAGAAAGACAAGGAAAGGGGCTAAGAGTTGGAGAGACTCTCCATGGGCCTGAGAGGGTTTCAAGTACTAAGAATAGAAGCTCCATGGAATAGTCAAACATGATGGGTCCAAGACCTACAGGACATCCAGCACAGTCCTGCAGGCATGAAGACTAGGGCGTGCAAGTCCCAAACTGCTACTAATCAAAAAAATGCATGGTGGCCTGGTAGGCAGTGCACATCAGAGAGATTTACCAATGAATCTCAGTGATGTGATTGTTCTCTAAGGCAGTAGAAAAGCACCTCAGATGCAAGAGAGTCCAGGGAGTCTCATAGAGTGCTAGAATAGAAATCAGGACAAAAGAATTACAGTAGAAACCCATGTATGAGAGCTAGACACCAAGATCCGAATCTGCCTGGAGGGCAGAATGGGATGATGCACTGCTGAGACAGACTTAGAGTTGTTTTCCTGGATCTTTAACTATAGGCCAGGCTTCGTCTTGAATATTAGGAAAGGGGTAGATTTTAAGGGGGTATCTAGTGGTCCCAGTTATGGAGAAAAAGTAAGTTCCAGAGGAAAATAATAATAATGATGATGACAGCCAGCATTGGACAAGCACTTAAGATGTGCCAGGCACTGTTCTAGGGCTTTCCATGTCTCACTTCACTGACTCACTATTCAACCTCAAAACTATATGAATGGCATTATCTCCATTTTACAGATGAGAAAACAGAGGCATGAGATGTTAAATAATTTACCCAAGATTAGAGCTAATAAAGAGTGGAGCCATAATTTAAACACAAGCAGTTGGACTACATAACTCATTCTCTTAATTAGTACACTATATATACTGGGCATGAAAGGGCAAGAATACTAGGGAAAAAATTAAAATGTCTTACAGAGGTAAAATGAATTTCACAAATAGCAATAGCTTGATCTATATTTCCTTATCATTCAACTTTGCTCAATGATTATTTGTCAGATAACATTACCTTTCTAAGCACTTTACATGTATTATAAATCATGCGATCTCCCCAGCAGCCCTATAAGCTACATATAAGTATCATCTCTGCTTGACATATGAAAAGACTAAGGTATAGAGAGCTTAGAGCACTTACACAAAGTTACTCTAGACCATATGCTCTTAACCAGTATCCTTCACTGCTTCTCAGGCAGGTGGAGGGAGCATCGTATGCCTCAAACACCTCTATGGGACTTCTGATGGGCAGGAGGCAGCCTGTGTGATTCAGGTTTGGAAATACTGAGCTCTACCCATATGAATTATTATTGTGATTAGAGGTAAACAATACAGATGCTGGAGAAAATCCAAAATATCTTCACTTTCCCTAAACTCCCAGTTGCTTTATTATTCAAATACAGCGACCATCCCCTTTAGGCAGTCTCAACTATCTCTCAATAGGCAGCCTGACCTCTTACTGTGAATGAGTTCTAGTTACTTAATTACTTTGCATGGACCATATTTTGGTTGGCGTTAATCTTAATCTCAGTTTTCCTGTTTCCTTTGCTCTCAATATTATTTCTACCTCCATGTCCCTAACCCTAGAACAGTTCCTTTTTAAAAAGTTTTAGTTACAGAGGGTATAGTTGGAATGCATCCACTCATATAATAGTGGTATAACTATACAGTCTTTGAGTTGTTAGGGAGGAGGTAATTTCCCTCCAGACCCTCTGTGTTGCCTGCTCTGGATAATTTACATTCTTCTGTGACTCCAAACAGTGTAATGAAGACTTTACTAACAGGTGGTTTCTCACTGGGGAATCTCCTGTTCTGGGAGTATAGCCAAGCCTTTTACAATGATTCTACTTTATTAAATGGGATTTCTGGCATTTTAGCAGCAGAGAGTTCTGCCAAAGTAAAAAAAAAAAATTACCTACTTATTTGTATTATCCCAATGCTCAGGACACACTAATAATCAATACTGGAAACATAGTGCAGCCTTTTAAAATTTAACAAAAAAAAGTTGGCAGTCCCAACAAAATCAAGATAAAAACACACCGTGGAGATATCTTCCTTTATAGCTGTAATTTATTTGAGTGGTTAAGAAGGGCAGTAGCATACTGTGGCCCATGGTTTGTGGTTCACTTTGGATCATCCTAACTTAAGAAGGAAAGGCAAAGATGGCAATGAAACTCAGGTATCTACACTAATAGGACACAACCTGGGCTATAATCCCCCATCTCCATGTCCCTATCTCTAGAACGCTTCTCATGTATCCTCCCATTTTCAGAGAACTTTCATGTGATGCATAGAGTTTAGTCATTCCAACAATCCTATGAAGTACATATAGTGGATATCCCTGTCCTCTTTTTTTTTTTTTTTTTTTTGAGACGGAGTCTCGCTCTGTCGCCCAGGCTGGAGTGCAGTGGCGCGATCTCGGCTCACTGCAAGCTCCGCCTCCCGGGTTCACGCCATTCTCCTGCCTCAGCCTCCCCAGTAGCTGGGACTACAGGCGCCCGCTACCACGCCCGGCTAATTTTTTGTATTTTTAGTAGAGACGGGGTTTCACCGTGTTAGCCAGGATGGTCTCGATCTCCTGACCTCGTGATCCGCCCGCCTCGGCCTCCCAAAGTGCCCTGTCCTCTTTTAATGGATGAGGAATTTGATGCTCAGAGAGAATAAGCTACATGTTCAGGTCACAGAACTCATAAGAGTTGCAGTTCAGAGCTTCATTATATGACCACCGGTTGAATATTCTTTCTACTATACCAAAGCATCCCATTCACACAAAAAATCTAAACTGAATAAACTTCCTTAGGCCTCCATTTTTGTACTGTATCATTCCTGCTTACAAAAATGGGCAATAACGTAGGATGCACTTGTGCATGTATGCAGTCATTTTCTAGCAGATGGTTCACTGCTCCCCAGATAAGATACATAGGTCAACAAGTACCTCTCCAGACTAGGTGGTGGGTAATTTAGGAAGATTTTGCCAGACCCAGTGAAAGTGCAGAAAAGATGAGCCAATATCTATGCAAAAGCTCATCTGGGTAGCTGCCATAGCCAAACCATTCACGCCCTTCACGATTCTTAATATCTTCATCTGTAAAACCAAGAAAGAAATAACTACCACCTCAAAACAGGTTGTAATGTTCAATGAGATAATGTTATTGAAACATATTTTATACAGTAAAACACTAACTAAATATTAACTGTGATTAAAATTATTACCTATAAGTGGAATGGGGTTCTCCTTAAAGTGATCCACCTAATTTCTTTTGATCTGTGCATGTTTGTGTGTGTACATGTGTGTGTGTTGGAGGAAGTGGGCCACCAATTTACTTCCCTAAGATTCCTACAATGATGACAATTTATCTATAACAAAGACCATGACACAAAGATGAAGATTGTTCTTTATCCCAACTCCCAATTCTTGAATGTGATTTACATGGAGTTTGCAGTTTATAACATGCTGTTGTGAGCTAAGTGTTTCATATGAAGAAGGCACACTGTTTCATAGGCTAATGTCTGACCTAAGGAAGTAAACAGGTAACTTGTGGCCTCTGCTTGTTAACATGTGATCACAGTGAACAACAATGACCACAACACTTCCTCTTTGAGGGATCAAGGACAAGTGCAATAAACGGAACAGAGAAAGTAGAGCTACTCTTAGTTTGTCATTGGCTCTTTTCTTCCTCCCTCCCACATGGTCTGTATGTCTTGGTATCTTTGCAGGCTTTCCCTAATCACAGATACAGACTCAGTTTGCAGCCTTTGTGCTTCCACCATTCTTTCTCATATCTAACATAGATTCACTAGGACCCACACTGGCTTCAGAGCAAGAGGCCTGAGTAGTAAAATGATGGTTCTTCATTATACCACAAATGTGGTACATTACCTTAAACTGGCTCCTTCATTCACTGGGCCTCAGTTTCCCCATTAGTAAAATGAAGGTTTAGAACAGTGACATCTAAAGTCCCTCCCAGACCTGATATTTTTAATACTATAAGCAGAAAACCAATCTTCTTGGTTTGAGATTATAATTCCTAAGGATGCACTGGAAGATCTTATAAATCCTTTCCGATTCCTGAAAGTGACAGGATTCACCATTTAGCATCTCGGATGTACCTTACCACATGATAAGGTTCATTTAAAAAATTACTCAAAGGCACAAGTGTGACAAGATGCCAGGGAGTATGAGTGATAGTCACTTCTTTTTATGGCTGCTTTAGATCAAAGATGCAGAGGTTTTGACCTTGAGTCCTAAGGAGTTGTCAGTAAAACTGGGGTACATTGACCTAACAAGATCATTCTGAGGATTACAGGAAATAGTGTAGATATCATGCTTAATAATATGCCTGGCACTTAGAAAATCCAAAAAGCCATTCACAGTAATGGTGGTAGTAGTAGTAGAATGCTAGTACTCGCAAGGATAATGTGGGTCAGTAAGGTGTAGAGCCAAGTGAATAATTAATACCTTAAGAATGAGAATCCATTTATTCTAAATCACCACAAGCAAGACATACATTTCTCAGGACCAGGATTACAAGGTGGCTTTTTAAAACACTACTAGAAACCTTAAAAAATTTATTTATATATCAGAGTCATCCAGCTCTACATATATTAAGAACATGAAGCCGTGTTTTTTATTAATGCTCTGCATTTTATACAAGTAATTCATGCTAATAATTTTTGAAGTGTGTCAGGAAATCTTCCTAAACATGCATCCATATTTTGAACATTTGAGGATCATTACAAGGGATGATAAATATGAAACAATAGTACACTTTCACGTTTCACTCTGGTTATCATGAGTAGAGGCCAGCTTTGACAATAACAGCACAGAGCTGGAGCAATTTCAGAGATAAAACTACTTGTTAATCTATTATATTTTAATGTGCCTTTAAAATGTGATTGTTCATAAAGACAAAATAAGATCAAAAAATAAAATTCTAACTTTACTACTTACTATCTGTGTGACCTTGGACAGATTATCTATCATCTCTTCATGTCAGTTTCTTCATTTGTAAAGTAAGGTTGATAATGGTACCTACTTAATAAGATTGTTATAAGGAAAACATTAAGGACTAAATTATGTCCCCACAAGGTTTATATGTTGGAGACCTAACCTCCAATGTGATGGTATTTGGAGATGGGGCCTTTCGGAGGTAACTGGGTTTAGATGAGGTTAATCAGGGTGAGGTCCTCATGATGTGATTAGTGCCCTCATAAGAAGAGACGAGAGAGCTTGCTCTCCCCCTTTCTCCACCATGTGGGGACACAGCAAGAAGATGGCTGTCTACAGTCCAGAAAGACAGTCTTTACCAGGAACTGAATCTGCTGGCACCTTGTTATTGGACTGTCTAGCCTCCAGAACTGTGAGAAATAAATGTCTGCTGTTTAAGACACGCAATCTATGGTATTTTGATATAGCAGCCAAAGTTGACTAAGACAGAGTAAATGATTACACACACACACACAGACAATGAGTGCAATGCACCTGTTTAACCCTTAGTCTAGTACACAAATATTTGTTATTATCATATATTTACATAATAATGCAACTACATATGATTATGTATTCTATATTTTAAAAGACTCTTTTAGTTTGCTATGCAGTGGAATTTACTAAGATATTCAGTATTTAGGACAGGTGCAGTGGCTCATGCCTGTAATCCCAGCACTTTGAGAGGCCAAGGTGGATGGATCACTTGAGGTCAGGAGTTCATGACCAGCCTGGCCAACGTGGTGAAACCCTATCTCTACTAAAAAATACAAAAACTAGCCGGGCATGGTGGTGGGTGCCTCTAATCCCAGCTACTCGGGAGGCTGAGGGAGGGAGAATTGCTTGAACTCGGGAGGCAGAGGTTGCAATGAGCAGAGATCGTGCCACTGCACTCCAGCCTGGGTGACAGAGCGAGACTCCATCTCTCTCTTTATATATTCAGTATTCAGTGAATATATTGATGATTTCCTAACATATTAGCTGTGGTTGAACAATCCTGCCTTACACCAGAAAGAAGGATTCCTTTTTTCTTATTTTAGAATTGAGCTTTTTCACTCTCTCCTGGGCTGAGCTAATTGCATTAAAATTTGTCCTCTACTTTTTTTTTTTTTTTTTTTTTTTGAGACAGAGTCTTGCTCTGTTGCCCGGGATGGAGTGCAGGGCGCGATCTAGGCTCACTGCAAGCTCCGCCTCCCAGGTTCACACCATTCTCCTGCCTCAGCCTCCAGAGTAGCTGGGACTACAGGCGTCCGCCACCACGCCTGGCTAATTTTTTGTATTTTTAGTAGAGATGGGGTTTCACTGTGTTAGCCAGGGTGGTCTTGATCTCCTGACCTTGTGATCCACCCGTCTGGGCCTCCCAAAGTGCTGGGATTACAGGCGTGAGCCACGACGCCCGGCCTGTCCTCTATTTTTTTTAGTCCAGTAGAAAGGTTATCATATAGTGCCATCTGTGTACCCTAATCATGTCCACATTAAGATAGTGACTCATGTGAGAAATATCACTTTTCCTGACATGACACCCCATCTATGTAAAGAAAGAATAGGGAATCCTTTGGTTTAAAAAAATAATTTATTGATAAAAAAATTCTAAACAAGAATTTTAGTTACTAACAGAATATTATGTAATCTTTTTATTTGGAAGGATAAAATGGGCACATATAAATGTTTGAGATGATTTAGGCTTTAATTTTTAGGAAAAAATATAAACAGTAACAGTCATAGGTATATATACATGTAATCCTAGTCCTCTTCCAGCCCTTTTAAGTCGTTATGTTGCATTGTTATGTATTAAAACTGTACATTCCAATCTTAAAGTACTTTGATATTAAGTGGGTAGAATCTGATATTTTATTTCTTAAGTGGGGAAAAAAACTTTCTTTTTAACACATGAAATTCAACTTATGCAGGAATGAATTTGCCAAGCAAAATGCCAAACCGTTACTATCATGGCCAGTTTGTCATTAATTTCTTAAACAAAGAAAATACGAGATAGATAATGGCTGATCATGCATCATTAAAGCAGAGAATATCCAGGGGTTCAGATAGCTCATCGAAGGAACAACAACATCGCTACAATTATTTTGTCATTCTGAGATGGAATAACAGGGTATTAATCACAAAGACCATAAGGCACACCATATGAATTGTGTTTTTGTATAAGCCACAGAAATCACTTTTTGGCTACCCTACACTTAAAATATAGACATGCAGGAGAAAACACAAACAGAAAGAAATAAAATTGCAGGATTGAAATATAAGAACTTTGAGCAAAAACAAAAGATTAAAGCTAAATATTTCCAATTTCTTTTACAATGAAGAAGAAAAAAATGGATAGGTATAAATTATTTATATATATAAAAGATCAATAGTGTTATAGAGACAACTGTGACCAACTAAGTGTATCCTTTTGATTGTTAAATAAAAGAATGCTATAAGATTGCAGCAAAGGTGTTAAGGTAAGATATTAAAAACAGTCCCCTCTACTTCTCTGCATGTTTCAGGTTGCATAAAGAACCGTTGGCTGGTACTGAGGTATGTATGCAGGCTAAAAACTGAAGGGAAGAGAAGCATTATAAGAGATAGGACTGTATGCTAGAAGTACCAAATATATTGCTATCCAGAATTCTAAAATGTGGATCCATCCTTTAATATGGTTTTATTCTAATCCAATTGATGAAGTTTCATTTGAAAGATGCACTTTGTTTGCCCTGTCATTATCAGAGGCAAAAAGAAAATGGGATGCCTAGGGATATGATATGCCTCAGGATACCATAAAGGGGTACTAAAATACCATGATTTTTTTCTAGGTATGTGAAAAAATGCAAAATGTATTCAGAGGTGTTTAGATGAAAGGAAACTGATCTATGCTCAATAGGAAAGAGGAGAGTTCCTGACAAAATGCCTTTCTAGAGAGAAGGACCTGCCAGGGGATAGGATGAAACTGGGTTTTACATCCTTGAAGAAGCTGCTGAAACCAAATAGCTCCTAGAAATAGGTCTTTAGTATTTGCATATAGGTCAACCCTCTCCCCTACTCTGTCTACTTGTAGAGATCACAGATCCATCTCTAAAGGAGAAAAATACCTAGACTGTCACTTCACACCCTTTCACACTCCTAACCTCAAAGAAATGATATGGTTTATTCTCAAGGCTAGACTTGCAAACAGCCTATTTTGATTTCAAGGTGTTCTTTTGGGTCCTCAATTAGTTCTACATGAACTTGGTGCTTTCTAAAATTGCATTAACAATCAATACAATCTTTTTATTGAAAAGAGAGAAAGATGAAAAACAGAGTTCTAGGCTGAGGTATGCCTCTCTAAAATTCATCGATTTTAAAATATTGTGTGGTCAGTAACAAGGGTAACTGGTGACTAATATCAGGTTCTTTGTGAGAGTAGAGAGAAGATTAGGTTGCAAGAGAAAAGCTGGCACCTAAAGATAAAGTCCTTACTGAGTCCCCCAAAATGGAGCTTAGAATTTCAAAAGAAAAAACAATGTTGCAGACAGAGCTATTTTTAGCCTCCTACAGCTGTGCCTACATACACCCAGCAGCAAGTTTGCTGAATGTCTGCATTAAACACTAAAGCCCTGTTTAGTATGTGTATGTGTCAGGCTCCAATTAGAAAAGTGGGCTTTTGATGAAGGGATCTCTCATAAAGAGCTATGGATAAGGTTACGGAAACCAAGGAGGGACGTTGCAACAGCCAGGGCTAGAAAAGTAGAAAACTGTTACCACCTCAGAGCCATGGGAGCAAGGGGAGGGAACAGTGTAAACAGACCCCACCATAGCTACTGCCAGGAAAGGGGGCCTGAACTACTTACCTGGGAGGCACAGACACTGTGGGAATCTTAGCAGCAGGGCATGGAGGGAAGGGGGAAATAAAGAGCTGGCCTTGCTCCTTTCTCACCTGCTGATCACCTATTCTTGCTCCCCATTGTCTGAATCCAACAGGAAGCCAGAGGAGCAGCAGCCTGATGGGCAGACGCTTAGGGTCACACTCACCCCCTCACCAGGGTAGAGAAAGGTGGAGAGTGGATGGGTGTGATGAGCAAATGAAGATTATCTTTTATACATTTTTTCCCTAAACATGGTCCAACTTCATGTTATAGAACCTTCTGTATCTAGGTGTATCTTATAGCAGTATCAGAGGATAAATAACTCAATTGTTCAGATTCAATGTATGTGGATTTGGATTACATTCTTCAGGTTACCAGGCCAGCAGATATTGTCTTTACATACCCAGCAGAAGAAATAAGGAACAAAACTCAAACTTGCTAATGGCTAGGGAAAAAAAATTATTTCATAACTTAGAAATCTAATGATTATAGAATTAGAAATTCTAATAATTATATAATTCTAATAATTACAATTCTGCAGTAGCTTACAGTTTCTAATCTCATTCATTTTTCTGATATTATATACTATACTGCCCATTTTAATAAGCTACACTGTGATTTCTATTTTTCTCTGATTTATTAAATATATGTAATGAATCAAAAAAGTCATAGAGAAGTCAGACTTTCCAATGAGCTACAGTCCTTAATCACATAGTATTTGTGAGCATTAACTTTTTACAAGATACTCTTGGATGATATAGAAGATACTGAAGAAGTGTAAGACATGACCCCTATCTTCATTACAGACATTCTGAGGAGCATATAAATATACTTGAACAAAAGCAAATAATGAAGAGTTTTAGATTCAAGTACTAAGTGATGCAGTAAAAATATGTGATTTATACTGAAGTGTAGGAAGTAGATATTAGAAATTATATTTATGATTCTTCCCTAAGACTAACTGAAATGAAATGTTACTAATCTGTAAATTGACATGGGAGACTTCACTTGGCCTATAAGTCAAAAGCCACTTGTCACTGAGGCCAAGCGATGACTGGATGGCTCTTAATAAAGGGAGTAAGAAAAGGTTCTTCTTGTTCATTGCTCTTGGCTTATTACATGTGTGACAGTTTATGTGTGCCTTGGCCAGTGGATGTGAAGTTTAATAATCTGTTAAAAAGAGGTAAGTTGGCTGTGCACGGTGGCTCACACCTATAATCCCAGCACTTTGGGAGGCCGAGGCAGGTGGATTACTTGAGGTCGGGAGTTCAAGACCAGCCTGGGCAACATGGTGAAACTCCATCTCTACTAAAAATACAAAAATTAGCTGGCCGTGGTGGTACATGTCTGTAGTCCCAGCTACTCGGGAGACTGAGGCAGGAGAATCACTTGAACCTGGGAGGCGGAGGTTGCAGTGACATGAGATTGCGCCACTGCACTCTAGCCTGGGCTACAAGAGTGAAACTCTGTCTCAAATAAATAAAATAAAATAGAATAAAAGAAAATAAAAAAGATAAGTGACTTAAAAAATTCCCTATGCATAAAGAACAAATGGAAGATAATACTGATAATACAAGTATACTCCTGCAACACACAGCAATAAAAAGTGTCACTAACCTTCAATACAAAATCTTTTCAGACATACACAATGAAAGCCTATTCAGATCTGATGAGAAGTCAGACAAAGAAACTGGAAATCATCAAGACTACTTGCAATATAGCTTTATATCCAATATCATTAATGATGAAACTCACTCAAATTACATTTTTCTTTGAGATATTAAGCCACTGTGATTTGCAAGATATTTGAAATTATTCTTTATTTTATGCTTAATTTGCTCTTTTTAAGTTCAATTTCTATATTATATATATATAACAAGTTCTGAACTACATAACTATTAAAAGTATAATAAATTACTATGCATTTTAGGCAGTATGTTCAATACTGTTTTAGCAATAGGTATGTCATGAAAAGGTTTTGAGATAATTGGTATAGACTATGGACATGGAAGGAGAGGGAAAGGCATTCTCTAAACATCCAGTTTTCTTAAGCAGTCCCTCTCAAGTATTTTTGTAGTTCTGGAATAAGGAGCGTGACAGTTTGTTCCTTCCCTAACTGCCTGCGTCTGTTGGGCCTGAAACAATTTTTTGATTCTATTGTTTCTTCTTTAATTTTTTTAAAACAGTGCTAAGCACCTACTATGGTCCAGCCAGTGTGCTAGGTGATACAGTGCTAAATAAGACTGTGGAATGTATAACCTAATGGTTGAGTCTTCCTTTGCCTCTTTAGACCAAGGTGCTGAACTTGGAAGCTCCGTATTCTAATGCCTAGAAAAAAATCATGTGCGAAGTCAGGGAAGACCTAATGGAAGCACGTACAAGACTTACCCTGGTTAGTTATGGGACTCTAACAATGACATTATAAAAGCAGGCTTTAGTTACAGAGTCCCCCATATCTCTCTAGTCCAAAAACTGTGGCCATAAGTACCATAAGTATGCAGGTGGCTACCACATGGTATGGTGGTTAAATGGTGGCCCCCCAAAAGATATGTCCATGCTTTAATTCCCAGAACCCATGAACGTTACCTTATTTGGAAAAAGGTTTTTTATAGGTATAAATTAAAGATCTTGAGATGTAGAGACCCTGGATCTGATGGGCCTGAAACCCAGTGACAAGTAACCTTTTATAAGAGACACACACAGGAGATTTGAGAGGCAAAAGAGAAGTCCATGTGAAAAAGGAGGCAAAGATTGGAGTGATGTAGCCACAAACCAAGAAGCATCAACAGCTAATAGAAATTAGAAGAGGCAAGGAATGGGATCTTCCCTGGAACCTCTATAGGGACCACCATCCTGCCAATACCTTAATTTCAGAGCCCTGGCCTCCAGAACCGTAAGAGAATACATTTCTATTGTTTTAAAGCACCAAGTTTGTGATAATTTCTTATGGCAGCTACAAGAAATTAACACAACCAAGTGAAGACTCTTTAGTCCTAGTATGTAGTCCAGGTATGTTGTTCTGTTAATCCTTGGGAAGCAGTTAATTATTAATAATTCTGGTTTGGGGAGCACGCAAGAAGATTGGCTGCCAGCTTTAGGGTCAACAGGAGGGGAAAAACTACTGAAATGGTCTTTTCATGGTTATAACAGCTAACTACCTCCCAACCTCAAGTGGTTATATGAGAGCAATTTTATGTTTTACATATTTATACATGTTGCCCAAATTTCAACAATAGACCTCTTTATTTGGATCATCTTTCAGGTTCAATACCTCATTGAATTACCCTGGAGCAATGCTGTTGTAGGACAGTAGATTTTTCTTCTACTTGTTGTATATTACATGGTGAAGGATGATACTGCACATTAAGGCCGTGCTTTCAAAACTTTCGTGTGCATCTGAATCACCAGACAGCTTGCTAAACATAGTAAATATGAAGTAGAATTTACATTTCTAACACGTTTTCAAGTGAGGCCGATACTCTTAGTCCAGGGACCATACTTTGGGAAGGGCTGCTTTAAAAGCAGAATTTTAAGTTATGAGTTAACCACTTATAATAGAGCTGGTGAGCCCTCTGCTGAACTTTGCAGTCCTTGATGTGTCTCTTTTAGCTAGGGCATGGAGTTATCTTCCACTATTCTCTGAGTAACTAGGACATAACTGATAGTCTCTTATTTGGAAGTACTGATAGTACAGGTCTCAAACTTAGAGAATTGGGAAACAACCTGACACTGGCTTGAATAATGATCTGCTAAGGGATCCTTGGGGTTAGCAACATCACTGAGGATAGTATCAAGAATTGATACCCTCATCATGACTACCCTCTCCATCAGCATGTGAGACTGTCCCTTAAGATCCTCTAAACAAAATGCTATCGTTTCTTTTGCTGGCTACTCAAATTTTTAGTAAGAATTTCTCCATATGAAAGAGAGAGTTGCTACCAAGATGCTAGCAAAGGAGATTTCAGTAGCCTGGGGTTATATAACATATTACATTTTATCCCTAGCAAAACCTTAAAGGTGAAATTCTGAGCCCAAACAGACCAATATGATCCACAACAGGTAGTTTAGAAGATATGGCTAGCAAAAGGTCAGCAGTTCAAGGTAGGATAATATTTGGTAGTTCTATGAAAGTGGCCTCTTTCCTAAAATCAAGTCTGCAGACTTGTGAGCCACTAAAAAGCCACATTTTAATCAAATAGAAAGTTCATGATCAATTTAATGAAATGTCACTTGGGTCTGAACAAAAAGGATGTTTTAGTCCAGGCACCAAAGAAGGCCACAATTTCATGTCCATGTAGAACTTCTGTCTGGAAGAAGAAGGAGTTACTCTACTGCTTTACTGCTTTTAGTTATCTACTTATATATTAGCTCCAGAAAGAAAAATCAAGATGTGGGTTGTGGCAAGCTGCAGCTTTGCCAGAAAAAAAGGTTGGCCTTAGAGGTCCTAGGTAATCTTGAAGTACCTACATTACCTAGGTAGGTAGTATCTGGGAAAATATCTGCTATTGAAGTGACACTGTCAAACCTCTGAAGTTTTGGAAAACTAATACCACTCTTTAATTTTGAACTTGGATGAGTCAAGTAAATCTCAATAGAGGGCCAAAGGTACTCTATTTAAACACAGCAGTAGGATTCTTTCTCTCAAGCAGCCTTCTACTTTACACCGTCCTACTATTATTGGTTTCACAATTAAAATTTTAAAAAAACCTCCCGTGATTTGAGAAAACAAGATGTACTTATTCAAAATGGGGTGGGGAGAAAAGTCAGCTGGAACCTCATTTCCCTCCACCTATTTTAATAATGTAATTTTAAATGCTTTTGGTATTACCATAAATTTTTTTCCTTGGCTCATTCATGTCTAGGCAGTTCTAGGTTAAGCCTCTAAATAAAAAATTTTCTACATTTTAAAATGTACAGTCTGTTTCATTTTTAGTCATTAACTACCCAACTTTTCCAAAGTAATTTAATGCAGTGATTCTATTTTTTTCCAGAACTGAGATTGGTGATGTCGGGGTTTGGAGGGTGAAAAATACAAGCTACCCTTGGGATCTTTCTTTTTCAATGGAAAGGATGAAATATACAATGTAATATTAAAGCTAGGTCAAAGAAGGAAAAATTCCAAGGCAGAACTTTGGACATAACTACAGTCAAATTGTTAACTAAAGGTCTATATGACTCTAAAGAAACCAGGTATGATAAGCCAGAACCACATTTAGCAATGTATGTGTTTGAGGTTTACTAGTCAATAGAAATATGATTAATTTTAAAAAGTAAGAAACTATATGAAAACTGACACTTTTCTTAAATAATTTTACTTTTTTTTCTGAAAACACATCAAGCTTATGACCATATTACGGCATTAAATTGAACAATTTTAAACAACTACCCCCAAAATCCAAATATTTTCTTTTTAATATCTATTGTTTGGGTTCTTGCAGATAAATCTTGTGATGGAACATTGATTTTTTTATGGTATTCTATAATGGGCAGGAAGTATAGGTACTTAGGTTTTGATTGTCAAAAAACATGTGGCTTTTTGTTCATTTAGGTTATGGTATGTTTTATGGTCTGTGGACAAAAAGAAAAGAGCTGCTATATTTTCTTGTTGAGTTTGAGTCCACATGTTATTAAAACATGCTGCCTAATACCTCAATGCAAATTGCTATTATGAGTAATTTTCTTGGAAGATGTGGGTGTTGGAATGGTTTGCCAATGCTTCTGATTGTTATTCTCAAGTTCAGTCCTGTTGGTAGAACATGATTTTCTTGATCACATTTAATAAGTCACCGTAGTTAAGATGTTACATAAAAATGACATCTTACTCTTAATACAGATTATTTACGTGCCCAGAAGGATCTTGTGTTCTGAGTGATTTTTGCTTTTCCATAAGAAACAAGAGCACCAACTTTTCTTGTCTCCACCCACATTTCTGGCTATATGTTTTAAATGTGTTGCAACGTCTCTGCTGAAAAACCTGTGCCACATAGCTTTAGGGTTTTAAGAAAACCCAAACACTGAAACCATACTCTTGTCAATCTATTCTGCATAATAATTATAATGTAGCTTTTGCTTTCAGTGATATTCACTTTCACCATTACCTCAGCAGAGAATGACATTGTGCATATCATGGAGTCAGTTTACAAAAATAAAGGTGAACGTAAACCTCTCTCTTGAGAGCATGAAGGCAAAATAACTGTAGTGTCCCTATTGCCCATTAGAAGTATTTGAATAGGATTAGGCTTTATTAGCAATTTTTAATATTACTTAAATGTGGAAGCCGCTTTGGAGCTAATTAGATACTTATGTGTTAAGGTATCACAATTGATTCTAAATCAAAATCTGAGTGATCCATATATATTATTTTTTAATTTCAAGAGAATTACAACTAAATAGTCCTTAGGAAATTTATTGATTACAGAATCAGGCAAAAACAATGTAGCATTCAAACAAACAAAAAAAACCATGTCTGTCAGAGTAGTGATGGTAACACATCATCACAAAAAAGCTTGACTTAAGCTTTTTTATATGTGACAATCAAACATTTCTTTTTGAAAGTGTGAGATTTTATAAAGTACTTTAAAATTTTAAAAATATACTATTTTTAAAAATTGCTCCCGATAAGAACTTTTAATCAAGAAACCAAGTGTCTTTCAAATTTCCTCAAAGAATACACGGTTGAATAGCAAACTAAGTTTCAACGATGACTCAGTTTGAAAAATAAAAATAGTTATTATAATTAAATTTCAAGTTAAACAATTAACTTACATACTCCTTTAGTAATTACTGTAATGAGGTTTGAATTTTACTTTAATTTTCATTTTCCCTCTGACAAAATATCTTAAAGTAATTTTACTAAACTGCAACCAAAATTCACTTCAGATCTTGATTCAAAATATCAGCCCAGCCCAGGTTCTAATTTTAGACAAATAGGCTTCCTCCCCATAAATGATACTGACTTACTGAATCTAATTGGAATGTATGGTTATTTCAGCCGACAGTCTCACGTACTTGTCATACAAGACTTTTAATTACAAGATACTAATTAGTACAACAAAAATGTTCACCTATGTAATATTTAGGCATGAATTATTAATTTCCTTATTCATTGAGACTGAGTAATATAATTAATCCTTGAGCAAAGACAAGAAATACTGAACTAGAGAGACACATACATTTCAAATTTTAGTCCCCAAGAAAGAATTAAAGATGGGGGTTCTAATTTCCTGCATTAACTTGAGATAGATGTCTTAAACTTCTGACTACTTTGCTGGTGTTAATGGTTAATGTGCTTGGTAAATCATTTATTGCCATTAAATTAAATTAACCTGAGCAAAACAATATAGATTTCAAGCATACAGACATCTCTGCTGACCTTATGAAAATCTCTAAAATTGAAACAAAATACTTAACTATTATAAAAAGGAAATGTTAAAATTCTTTCTCAGTACTTGAATAATATATTCCTAAAACTGGTTTTGCTTGGAGGTTTGCTGAATGTAAAGAATCCAAAGTGATGTCAAGTGTGGAAACAGCCCCATGGTAGCCTCCTCTGGTAGATTAAAGTTTTAGCTCACCTCTTTCCTATGAGCAGCTGTTCATCATCTTTATTTCCCAATGACAGTGTTGAAACATTTTAGAAAATGTTGAGTCTTCATGTTTTATGAAAATTCACTGAATATTTATTCAACTCCAATGATGTGTGCCTGACACCATGCTTCCATGTTCACATAAGCTCTCCATCAGTTAACTCTCACAAAACTTTGGGAAATAAACTATCCCCATGGCCGAAGTGAAGAAACTGAGGTTGAGTCTTTAGTTTATCCAGGATAGGGTGTAATAATGGAACAAGTGTTCTTTGGGAGTGGGTGTTGAAGAGACTGGTAGCATACATCAAGAAGTATGATAAAAATATTTGTTATACTAAAGCATTTGACTAATGTTAGCTCTGTAGAGGGAAACAGTGCAGTAGACAAGCACCAATTTAATCAAATAATCACTAGCAAAAGCTAAACAGAACGGTGAACCTGCATTGTTGTTTGGTTAAACAAATAATTATTCAGTACATAGTATATGCCAGGCACTCTGCTAGAAACTGGATTTACAAAAATGAATATGATGGTTACTTCCTGCAAGAAGTATAAATAGACAGTGGGATAGAAATACAAAAACTGAGCTGGTTTTGAAAGATTAAAAGCAGCTAGCCAAGGAGAAAAAAAAAAAACCTATAATGGGAAGAACAGAGCAAGTAATGTGTGGAGACTATAGTAGATTGGTATTTCTGAGGCCAAAAATACAGGAAGGGAGTGGCTGAAAATAAGATTGAAGAGATAGCATGCTTCCAGATTTGCATGGTTTTATATGCTATATTAATACTGGAGGAAGGATTTTAAACAGAGGAGTGATTTGGTTAAATATGCAGATAAGAAAGATCAATCACTCTGGCTCATATAAATAGCGAATTTAATGGGAAAAGTTTGGAGGCAAGGAAATCAAATGCTATATTTCAGATGAAAGATGAAAAACAAATTCAGTGACAGTAGAGATGAAAATGAGAAAAATTTGAAAGAAATATATATTTAGGAGTCTAGGATGACTTTTTCATTTCTGACTTGGAATAGTTCCATGACCTAAAATGGGGACTCTAAGAGGAATGTAAGGGTGGATATTGAAATAAGTTTCATTATGAACATGTTGAGTTTCAAGTGCCTGCAGAACACCAGGGAAGCCACCTGGCAGGCAGTTGGATATATGAGCCTGACTCTCAGGGAAGATTCCCAAACTGGAGATACAGATTAGGAAGTAGTCAGAATACAAATGGTTGTTAAATATTGGACAATGGAAAAGATCATCCAGTGAAAGTGTAAACAGAAAGAAGAGTCAGGGACCTTAATAAAATACTGGAGGTAGAGGATGAGGAGATAATGCCAAAATTTAAGCTGATAATTAAACATTTATTTGCTAATAAAATCCCTTACTATTTCAGTCATTAACTGCAATCTGATCTTTAGTCATTTGGACACTACAGAAATTGTTCACCAACCCATACAAAAAGGCAAAATCATTGATCAATGTCTTGGGGGCCCCTAGACCCCCCAATTTTTTGAGGTTAAAGTTCTTTTGCTCCCTCAACTTAGTGGTTTACTTGTGTAAAAACCAATTACAAATTAATATATCTACACTTTTTCCTTTCCTCATCAACATTTTATTTCCTCATCACATACTAGGACATCTGATTGACATTAAATATTAGGACTTAATAGAAATAGTTAAATGAGTATACTCTATGTATGTAGCCCTGGTTAGAACATCTGGGCCTTTCTGAAGCACTTAAATTTGTAGAAAAACATAATAAAAACTAATTTATTTGTGAAAATCCTCAAATTTAAAAGCTTTTATGGGTGTTTGTCCAATAATTAATATAGACAATCCTGAGGAAACATGTATAATCTTTCTGTTTTGTTCCCATGTGGCACTGACTGACTACATTGTGCTAAAAGACCTCTGTTTTGATTCAAAAACCACATGAATTGAAATGCAACTCATGCCGGCACTGTAGTTCCATTTACAGTCCTGCTATAGTACTAATGTAGTAACTTCCTAAGTTCCATGCACAGTTATCTTGTGATTTGGATTCAGGCCCAGCAGAACTGAAGGTCTGTTCCTCGATTAATTCAACTTCTAAGTGTCCTAGACAATCAGTGGGTTGTGTTCACTTAGTTCCTTGCAAATCACTTCCCTCCCAGCCTTTCACTTCATCATTCGTGACTTGTGCATAGTAGGAAATCTCCCTAAATCCTTTTCTTACTCTGATTGCACTGGGCATTGTTTAAAAGGAATGGCTCTCATTATTTCCCTTTGATAATTTACATTTTAATTCTAGTTCCAGAAACAGCTGGCCTCCACTTCGAAAAGCAGTACAATAAATCCTTTGGGGATACCTCCTTTTTCCCTTCTTTTCCAAAGCATCATGTCCTCCAAAGGACTTACATTTGAAGTGGAAGACATTCTCAGAGAATTTAAATAGACATTGGTAGATCATCTGTATATAACAAAAAATTTAAAGGATTTATGAGTAATGTTTTATCCATACGCCTGATGAATTGTTTTAAGACTTAACTGCCCAAAGAAATAAAATGTGGTATTATGTACATTAGTGAAGAAAAACAACCTTGTTGCCTTTCTATTGCAAATTATTTTTTTCAAAAAGATTTTTTATTCTTTTAAAAATCCACACCAGCTACAGGAAGGGTGAATATAATCTACAAAGAATGTAAAGTTGTATCTGTCTTTTCCCAAAGCTTTGTCTCAGTCTCATCTTTCCAACAGCTCTGATTACTTGTATCATTATTTACATGGTTATGCATTAGAATCATCATTTTTATACATGACCATAAATGATGATTTTAGCACACAACTATAATTATGACTGGGTTCTTATTTAAGTGTATCACATGTATGTTTCCTCCCCCAAAGACTTTTAAAAATGTAAATTAGTGATATGATAAGCACTTATTTATAGTCTGTTTAGTTGCCAAAAGGATGTGAGGTGGCTGACTTCAACTGGGTAACAGGCTTCAGGAGGGCAAGGATGTGGGATTGTCTTTTACTTTGTACTGCTAACATGGCTCATCACAGTAGGAAACTCATAACTGGTTCTTAATAAACACTTGCTGAATATAAAGTAAGTGTTCACTGTGGATAGATTTGTTTCCTCTGAAAGGTACCTTATAATTCCAACCTTCCTTTATGACATTCAGATTTCCCTAATTAAAACAAACAAAAAAAACTTACCTGTCCAGCATTCCAACTACTGCAGTCTTTTTTGAGCAAACAGGTAGCTAAGATGACTGATTTGTGTAAAAGTGTGAATTAATGCAATGCTCTTCCAATTAACCATAAAACAGAAGCAGTCTTGGAGACAAATTTATCCCCTTATTTTATTAGAAAACTAAGGCCCAGAGGGTCAAATGACTTTCTCAAGGACTCAATAAGAGGGCGGTGTTATAAGAATTTCTGTGTCAAAGGTAAAAATTGGATATTTTAGACAAATGAATGATGTTTCTTCTTCTTTTTAAAAGAAACAGATAGTGTTGATTCTTTCAAATCTTATTTTCTCCAAAAGTACTCACCATTTCCTTTTTGGTATAGGATGAAATAAGTTTTGTTAAACCTTTTGGGATTCTAAGCTTGTGTCTCTAAAACTATTCATTCATTTACTCAAAAATACTTATTGACCATTCCCTTCATAGACACAACTGGGATATCATGGTGAATAAGAGAATGAAATATTGCAAATACTGTACAAACAAGGAAACAAAAATTATGTAGTGACTATGGTGTCTTGTTCACTACTTCAAAACTGAAATTAGTGAATGTTTCAAGGATAAATATTTAAAAAGTGAACTATTCCATAAAAATTGTGTGGCCTATACAATGATATAGAGTGATAAATCTAAACACAGTGTAATAGAACAGTTTGTAACTTATCATGATTTTTTAAAGTTATTGTGTGGACAATAAAACCATAAAATAAATAGGGGTCAGTAAGATGTTATTTTATTTACATTCTCCTCCAGATAAATTCAGTGCTTTGTCTATATCTATTCATGTTGTATATCCCAGTACCAAGCACTGGGATAACATAACATCGACTTAAAATTGTATAAACTTTATACAATTTTATAAAGGGTGACAGTTGCTTACTTTCTAACGGTTCTCAAATGGCTAATGTGACCAATAAGTGATATGCATCTCTTATGTAGGGTAAAACTGTTGACATTGCCTTTTTCTATGGAGCTACAATTGTGGCATATATTTTGTTCACTCTCTCTCACTTCCTGAGAAACAATAAGTCTTTGCTCTAAAAGATAGCTTTAATTTGACTTCCAGATTCTTAGATGTGAAACAAAAATAAAACAAAACAAAAAACTCAAGAGATCTTTGGTAATTATCCTCACCTTAAAAAATACTGAAACAAGGGCCAAGAAAGTCATAGTTTAGTTTCAACTTAGATTTTTTTTCAGTACTTCCTTTATGAGTCTATGCAAAGTTGTCCTTTGTAAATTATATATATGTACACATTTATACACACATACATATTAGGCATCTTGTTCAAAGAAGTATAGGTATTAATAAATGTGGACCTCAGCAATCACATGTAGTCATGGAATTAGGTAATCAAATGTATAATCTTATAAATGACAAAACAGAGCAGCAATGTGGGTACACAGAAATAACAGCACTCAGTCAAACTGGAGTTATACAAAGCAATCACCATATGATACCCCTCTTTGTTCTCCACTTTATTCTCTCCACCCTCGGAATTAGAGAAGAAACTTTATTTATATACCATCAATGAGGAGGCATTACACTGTTCATGTATAACTTCAAATGTCTAACTTAAAAATTTTTATGCAATTAAATGGCAACCGAATAAAATCAGTATGTTATTTTTAAGAGCAAAATGAAATTTTTATTAGAGTTGGTATGGATTTTTCCAACAGGAGATCTATTTTATTCTATTATTAGATTATATTATAAATAATAATATAGTTATCCAAAAATTTGAAATATTGTCTGTGTTTTGAATATATGTATACCTAGATTTTATGAAGATGATATGTAACAGCAAATCTGACCACCAGAGAGCCGTGTCATCATAAGGTTACTTTTCATTCCATCCTGAGGATGCTGACATGAGTCCAGAAATGGCATGAATAAGTGGTGCCACTCTGTTTAAGCCAATAGTACTTTTCTAAGGAGAAGCATTTTCCAGATGTGCCTTGGCCTAAACCAGGGCTCCTCAGCTCAATGGTGAGAGTAGATTCTCCATAAACATATAGAACCTTCTCTGCAGGTTTAAGAAGGTGCATAATATTTTGAGAAAGGCAACTGCAATTGTTCAATGTCTTTTCCTAATTATATTCCCAGAAAAAGGATGCTGAATAAAATCAGTGGAGTTATTTACACAATAAACTATGTTTTAATCACAAGATACAAAGTCATGAATACTTAATTCATCACAAAGTTTCCAGTGGCTGCTCTCATGTTTTTGAAATATTTTGTAATGCAAAAAATAACCCAGCATAATACAGGAACCCTAAGCAATTTATTGAAATAATTATTTTAAAATAATAAAAATAATACTCTCAAGGTTAAATATTCATACTCCATTTACATCCACATCCTTATCTACAGACTGTTTCCATAAGTATCTGATATGTATAATAAAATACGAATTTTTTTCTTTGCCATGGGAAAATAAAATTGAACTCACTTTAGCAAAGTACAACACCATCTTTTCATTTTGACTAACTTAGCTTAATCTAACCTCTTGCTAATATTTGAGATACTTTATATATTTCACTACCATAACAATAGTACAGTCTCATGCCTATTGTACTTTCCTTGCAATTGCACCTAGGCAATAATATTTGTTGAAATCTGGTTCTGACTATACCTATGGCTCATCACTCAAGGTGTTGTCTATGTTCCACATCTGGTTGAAATGCAACTTGTTACATTTCTAATTCTCTGTGACTCTAAACAATGCAAGATGATTACAGGGGAACGACTTATCTCAAATACAAGTCCTGATAAGGGGGAACAAACCACTAACTATCTGACAACCAAGAACTTTCTAACTTACGTATTTTTGTACAGTATTCTTCTATTTTTCTTAACTTTTAAAGAAGAATATTGCCATTTCCCTTGACACTCCCATTGATTATGTCTAAGAATCATTATCAAGTCACAGCTAATTAGTAAGTTTTTGTTTTCAGGCTAATGGTCACATGGGGAGCTCTCTTGTCCATCATGTCATTTCTGGAAGAGTCAAACAATCTCACTATTGATTTAATAGGACAGTTAAAATTAGGCCAATTATTTAATTCTAATTCCAATGTATCCACAATATCTACCTATTATCGAAATTAGAAGGCAACAGTACAATTTCACATGAGAATATGTAAAACAAAACAAAAATCAAAATTCACAGTTATACTGTAAGTCCCAGATTTCAGTTTGAATGAGAAAACCTCATGTGGCATTCTGGAGAGAGACAGAATAGTGCTTACATATCTAAATTCTAATTCTCAGAATATTTTCATGACCATGCACTTATAAGACAAAATACCTGGGTCTTAGCATCTTCCTACCAGGACCACTAAAGTTGAGAGGGTTGAAAAACTGTTTAAAAGACATTTGTGATAACGAACAGTGAAAGGTTCAGAAGCAACAAATCCACCCCATTTTTTTTAAGTGCAAGGGTAACAGATTTAACAAATGTCCTCCAACAGCATATTCACACACACATTATAATTTATTTTTGAGAAAATGATTTCAGTTGTGAAAACTGAACAAGAACAATGCAATCTGTCCTAATTTGATAGTATAATATGATTGAAAGGCCATGCCATCTTTTCCTTCTGAAAAGTGAATATTGTTCTGGTCACAGACTTTCATTAAAAGTAGATCTCTGATGAAAATACAGAATGTAGTTTGATTTACATTTTACCTTTTAATAAAAAGATTCAATAAAATTAGGATAAAGAGAAATCATAAGAAAACGATGCATGAAAATGTTAGTGTATGAAATGTCTACTAAAGATTTTACACAGTTACTTGAAGGGGGACACGATTTTATTCTGAGATTACTAGAAGCCAAGAAAAAAATGGAGACAAAATCAACGTCACAAACACTGATTCCAAAACCAAGCTAGTGGCTTAGGAAAGAGTCTCCAGTATCTAACATGCTCTGACTTGAGAGAAATCTAAAGATTCCATCCATAGGACTTCATAAAGGGAAATATATTAACTATTGTCTTCACATAGTCTTCATGTATTTGTTATCTTTTAACAGTATGGTTTTTATAATTTCAAAGCCATTTTCTGGATTCATGTTCAACCATGACAACATATGCCAGGGGTTGACAAAATACAGTCTGAAGGTCAAATGGGACTGTCACTTGTTTTTAGTAATAAAATTTTATTGGAACATGATAAGAACTGCTTGTTTGTGGCTACTTTCTTGCTACAACAGCAGAGCTGAGTAATTGTAATAGAGACTACGCGTGGCCCACAAAGCCTAAAAATTTTCTGTCTGGCCCTTTGATAAAATAGCTTGCCAATCCCTACCACAGTACATTAACTATAAAAATATTAACACGTCTTAATGCAAACCTTTAAAATTAGAAATAAATATCTAACAAGAATGTGTTTGTAATCTTCTGAAAGACAATTTGTTAACATACATATACACACATATAACTGATTTTCAAAAACTGTTTACTAACTTAATCTGTGAAGTCATGAAGTCCATTTCCATTAAGACCTAGAAATTAGAAGGAATTAAATAGAAATTAATCTTTGTTCTTTTGCTTTATTTTCCAAGGCCAGTACATATATATATAATATATATTATATATATTATATTATATATGATATATTTTATATATTATATATATATTATATTATATATGATATATAATATACAATATATAGTATATATTATATACAATATAATATATAGTATATATTATATATAATATAATATATAGTATATATTATATAATATAATATATAGTATATAGTATATATAATATAATATATAGTATATAGTATATATAATATAATATATAGTATATAGTATATATAATATAATATATAGTATATAGTATATATAATATAATATATAGTAGATAGTATATATAATATACTATATAGTAGATAGTATATATTATATACTATATAGTAGATAGTATATATTATATACTATATAGTAGATAGTATATATTATATACTATCTACTATATAGTATATAATATATACTATCTACTATATAGTATATTATATATACTATATACTATATATTATATATTATATACTATATACTATATATTATATTATATATAATATAGTATATAGTATATTATATATAATATATAGTATATATTATATTATATATATAATATATATATATATAGTATATATAATATACTATATATTATATTATATTATTATATATATAATATAATATATATATATAATATATATATTTGGCATGCACGTGACATAACCCGAATAGAAGCCTATATTATTCACTGACTGACTACATTTCTGCATGGCTTCTAACTCTCACCCATCTCCACCAGCATCACACAATCCCATTCTTTAGTGTTGATATTTTCTTAATTGTATGTGAAAATGTCTATAACCAAAATTTCCAAAGAAGTCCCTTAGTTTCCCACTCTAAATAGTTTGATGTCTCTATGCTACACCATATGTAGAAATTCTAGGCAGGCCACTATCTTTCCCCAAATTTTTCTTGCTAATCTGAATATATCACATTCCTCATGCCATTTCCCAGGTCAAAAATCCTTCACTGATGCCAGTGGCCTTACAATGAAACCAAATCTCTTACTAAGGACATCTACAAATCCAGCACCACCCACACAGGCAACTGTTCTCCAAAAGGAACCCTCTATTACATGCAATCTGGTTTGCTTTGCTCACTGTCACCTCAGTGCCTTTGCTATTGCTATTGTCCTCAGTGCCTTTGCTATTGCTATTGTCCTATCTAGGTGCTTTTCCAAACCTACACACACTCATGCCACTTCCGACATAATGTGTTTCACTTCTGCACATGGCAATGACACTCCCTCCTCTGAATTTGCTAGCACTTATAAGACATACTTTTTTTTTACCATTAATATTGTTGTAAATTATATTATTTTTAATACTAGTTTTATGTCTTATATCTCTAGTGACTGTCAACTAGAGGAGAACAATATGCTGTATATTTGATATTCTATAGCACAAGCAGGGTTGTCTATATAGAAGAAATTAATTACTTTTCTGATTCTTTTTAAAGCTCTTTCATTAATCCTTTGAAATACATTTTAATTTATATTTGATGCTTAGTAATATCTCAATATTAAAAAGCCCATGTTTTGGATATAATTCCAAGAATACTATTCAGAATTTAAAATATATTTGAATTATTTGTTGATTTGCTTTATATATATATAACACATATATATATAAAACATATATATATATATATAGAGAGAGAGAGAGAGAGAGGATCTGGCTCTGTCATGCAGGCTGGAGTACAGTGGCACAATCATAGCTCACTGTAGCCTTAAACTCTATGGTTCAAGCAATCCTTTCACTTCAGTCTCCTGAATAGCTAGGACTACAGACATGCACTATCACACCTGGCTAATTAAAAAAAAAAATTATTTTGTAGATTTGGGGTCTATGTTGCTTAGGCTGTTCTTGAACTCTTGCCTCAGACTCCCAAAATGCTAGGATTATAGGCATGAGTAACCATGCTTGTCCCATATTTTTAACATTTCAGTAACTGCAAGTCTGGAAGATCCTTATATCAAATGGTTCCACATTAAAGTAATTTACATAATAAAAATAATCCTAAAAATAAAACAGAAGTCAAGGAAAGAGGCTTAAACAAAAATCAACAATAATTAAATACCCCATTATAAAATAAAAATATTAATTTCTCCTAAATTATGTGATATTTTGGAAATGTCCAGTAACTATCATAATATGACAAAAAAAAATAATTTTGTTTATTGAGGGCATGCTTAGGAAAAAAGTAAACAGCTCCGAATCATGCCAAAAGTACAATAAATCAAATGTCTGCAAAGTGTATTTAAAGCTAAACTCAACAGAGCATTACACTAAGTCCATAAATATCTGAAAAGTGCATTAAATATTTTAGTATAAGCAATATATGCATAAAGAGGTACACTGTTTATTAATCTCATACATGATTCAAGATTATCATGAAACTGGATCCGCTCATTTACCAAATTGTCAGGAGATTTAGACCATTGTCTCTAAGAAGCAAAATGTGTGTTACACTGTTATTTAATGTTGGTTGTTGCTTGGCACCTGACGTTGTTTACAACTAAATCTGCTGTGGGGAAATAGCCAAAGGACCCATTCATATTGAGAATGGAATTTTTTTTTTTTGACTACTTCCCTCAAACATGAATTTGTACTTTTCTGTTTAGATTGTTTTGAAAAGCTTGGTTTGGGGTACAAAGAGACTACAAGTGATTAAAATTAATTATGCATGTAACTCACCAACAGCCAAAAAAAAAATAACACAGTTTGAGTTACGTTACAGCATTAGATAAGAACAGCTTACCAAAAGTCTACTCTTGTTTCCACCATTGATTTCTGATTTTCTAAATTATTTCTCTCTTGTGATTTAACACATTAGCAAATAAGATACAGATATATCTAGAGGGATTTAGAAGATGTAATTAATCTTTGAAAGCTTTTATGAGATTCTAAAAAAATTCTGCTTTTAACAACCTGAAAAATTACAGTGCAGTGCAAGTTAAATAAAAGACAAACTCCTTATCAGGGTCAAAAGGACCAATGTGGCCTGGTACCTGCCTTCTGTTCTGACTTAAGTGTCCCAGTATCCTCTACCGTGTCTGTTGGACTCCAGTATCATTGGTCTTTCTGTTTTCCAAATATATCAAGCTTCTTCCTGCTTTGAGGCTACTCTCTCTCACTTGAAAGCTTTTCCTCCGGGTACTACTATGGCTGGCTACTTCTCATCACTCATGCCTCCAAAGGCAGCCTATCCCATCACAGACAAGCTCTATTATATATGTTTATTGTATATTCCCTACAGCATTTATTTGTGTCTGAAATGTTCATTTATTATTTCACTTGTTAATGTCTGTCTCCTGCTGCTAGAATGTTAGCTCCATGAGGACAGGAATTTATGTGGTTTCTTCTGATATTTTCCACATTCAGAAAAGTGCCTACTAAATATTAGGAACCCAATAACCATGTGTTAAATAAATAAGTGAATGAACCATGGGCTATGATCTAAGAAAGGACACACTAGCCTGATATTCAAGTAGAAGAGACAGTGAATCCCTCCCAAGTAAGAACATCATGTTCTAAAAGGCATTATCTTAATTCTTTACAGATTATTTAAATTTCAGACCACCAAATAAAATAAACTAAGAAGAGTATGAAATATCTTACTTTAAGAGATCTGCATTTATATGTGTTGACTCTTGATATACAATTAAGGTGGTTTTATTCCCTGTACCACATAAAGACACTTTAGAGGAAGACCAATATGCACAACCCATTTTTCATCAATGTATATGGAAATTATAAGAAACTCTGTTCTATCTACTCAGTGATAAAACAGTCACTCTGATTCTGATGGATGATTAGACATGTTCATCTAGAGAATTAAGACATATTACACAGAATTTTCTAATAGAACGGTGGCATTAGAATTATTTCACTCTCCTGATAGTGGTATGGTTTCAGTTTTCAGTGACCAGGAATATGTTTCTCCTTAATATTTAAGCACAATTTCTACTTAATTTCTTTCCTTTAAGATGCTTTTCATGGCTTTCAAGTATTTGTCAACTAAAGATTCCATAACGCTTAAGCAGCATGGGTGCAGATGAAGCTCTGCTGAACACAGGAACCACAGCAACACCCAATTCTTATTTAATATGCAGTCTTGGAAAAAGCAAAACAACAACAACAACAACCAAGAGGGATAGAGCACTGTAGGCAGAGAAACAGGAAGGCACGTAAGAGTAGGAAGGTAAGTGGAAAATAGGCATAAACACAGAGGCCCACAGCCTTTCTAGCTTACTTCTTCTTAGCTAAAAATGTTAAATCTGGGAGAAACGCAAAAGGAAAGCAATTTGAAGAAAATTTAATGGCATTACAGATGAGAAAAAAGTTGCAACCTGCCTATTTTTGTTGGATTCCCCTTATATGTTGAGCCAAGTTTAAACACAGACTCAAATCAGTCTGGAGGCATCAGCATGGATAGTTCAAGCTCACAGAAAAGCTCATTGGCTTTCCAAGTCTGGGCACACATCCCCAGAGTTTAAACTACTATCCGGAGAGATCCAAACCACAGGAATGGCCCTGGAGCAGTAGCTTTGTAAGTGTTTCCTGGATCAGATTTAGTCTCAGTGCTTACAGTAGTGTAGCTGGCATGTAGCTGGTTGGAATGACCCTAGAATTCCGAGCCCCTCCCTCTTTTATATCCATGTGAAAGTCACAGTTGAGTCACGAAGTTGGGCAGGTATGACTGCCACCTCAATCCACCCTCAGCTCAGAGAACAGAAATATAATCAGAATTGGGAATGGCAGTCAGAATGAGATGAGTCTTCAGTGACACCTCTTACCAAGCACTGAGTTTGAGCCTGAATTATTGAGTCTCAGGCCTGCTTCCCCTACTAACTAGATAAGGAAAGTCACTTAAATGGTCACTGTCCCAGTTTACTTATATGTACTCCACAGGTTCACAACATTTGCTCTTGATAATCTCTTTTCCCCATCAAACATCCTCTAATTCATATATAAATAGCAAGTCTTGAGAATTGATGCCTTTTCAGTGATGGGGCAGAGGCGCAGAAATAAAGAATGTATTTGTAACTCTCATTTGTAAATGTAAAAAATAATTAACTAATTATAAAAAGAATGCATTTAATAGCATTTTAAATATTTCCAGATATGTAAACACACAGTCCTTCTAATCCAGTAATTAACAGGGCTACAAAAAGCTATTCCATTACATAAATCATAAATATGTTAGGAATAAAAAGATTTTATTAAAAATCAGTTTATCCATTTTAAATGCCATTTTTTTAATGGAGAACTTTGCATTCCTATTAATACCCTCATGATACCATTTGGGAAGGGACTAAATAAGGCAGTAAGAATGTCCAGGATTGTACAAAGCTTCATACTGCCAATTTTGATATTGACCACTCTCAATATGGTGCTACTGAAGACAAAAGAAGAAAAAGCATGAAATTCGTGACTGAGTTTTAAAGCTATAAGAACTTAAACAAATGAAAAAAACTGTTAAGTTTCACCAAAGGCCACTCAGTGCTCTGAAATAATCTTCATCCCGAATAAGGCAAAACTTTAGTCTGAGGTACAGTGGCCAAAGATCTTTTAAATAAGTCCTAGATCATAGTCACTTGGTTGTTTTATAAGAGATTCAGGTTTCAGTAGATGCTTAGTATTTTATGTTTTCCTAGCAGCAAAATTCTTAAAAGTTCCATCAGTCCTGGTTTCTGATGTTTAAGTGAAGATAAAGGGCATTTTCCATGTAAAAGCAGTGTCACCTGAACTTCTTAAAAGATACATTTAAGTAGCCAGTATTCCAACTTAGGACATTTTGATCAACATGGAGATGCTTTAATTTTGAGCACAAGATTTAGCTTTACCATTTGATTTCAATAATGAACAATGGAATCTGGACTATCTTAATCCAAACAGAAAAATACAGCAATACTTTAATATTAATCTAATTTGATTTAATTAATAAATACTTGGTCATTGTTTTCCCTATTAAATTGTATTTAATACCAACTGTTCTCATGTGGAATCAACTGATTGCATAATAACTGATTTCACCTATGAAAAAAGCAAATATATAAAAGTCTAACTCTATCTTAGAAAGTAATTATACACAAACACACAAATACCACCACTGCCACCATCATGTTAGCCCTTGTGAAACACCAGGTAGACAAAATTAGCAGGCTGAGAAGTTGTTACAAGTATTATAATTCCATGTTCTCATCCACTAAGTAAAGAAATTGTATGCTACAGATTGAAAATTTTGTTCAAACAATAAATAAGTTTTGTAGCAAATTAAAGAATCAAATATTTTCCTGGCTATACTAGATGACCTATTAAGATAAAAAGAATGAATAACTGAATCCTAAAAACTTTTTTGCTTGTTTTTCAAAGTGGGCCAAAAGGACGTAGTGTATCATATAAACAACAATAAAAAATAGGCAGCCTATTATTTAATACATTATTTTGCTCAAAAAGGTAGACTCTTAAGGGAAGAGAAAATTACAAATTTGAGAGGTACAATACTCAAATAAAATAGTAAAATGTCAAAGCTGAGCATTATTTAATTGCCTTAATACCAATCAAAATGATACCATATTATTCATTCTAAAATTGATAAACACTTCCTCATGCCAATTCATTATGTAATTTCAGCACCATGCATTAACAACACAATGTTGTACTTTTAAATTGTTATAATGCAATGTAGTAGCCACCTAAAATCCATTACTACTTAAATAAATGTAAAGGGTTCATATTGAAATGATGGTTTTGTCTCAAATAGAGTCAGTTTGTATATTTACTTGTGAGTTTGCTTTAACTGTAAAGGACCTAGACAGTTAAGCGATGAAATATCTCATGATATTCAAGCACTGTATTTTATGGTCATTTTTGAGGTAGATTAAGATGGCTAATGATGATGCTATACAGAGAAATGTAATTAGGAATATTTTACTTAAAATTAAATTAATTTAGTTCAACATTTACTGATTGCTCATAGAGTAGTTCATACTTCACTTCATAGGTACACATTAGTGGAACTAGTTAACTAACATAAAGACAATGGACTGCCTGACACATAGTAACTTTACTAGTTGTTAAAAAAAAAACAAAAAACTAGTTGAACCATGTTTTATAGTGTCTGATGAACAAAATAATAAAAAGTCAGTTGGCTAGCCAAATTTTTTATTTAAAAAAATTCATTGTAAACATGTATTACTTTTGTCTGAAAATGTCTTTAAAGTAATTGCCGGGCACGGTGGCTCACGACTGTAATCCCAGCACTTTGGGAGGCTGAGGTGGGCGGATCACGAGGTCAGGAGATCGAGATCATCCTGGCTAACAAGGTGAAACCCTGTCTCTACTAAAAATGCAAAAAATTAGCCGGGAGCGGTGGCGGGCGCCTGTAGTCCCAGCTACTGGGGAGGCTGAGGCAGGAGAATGGCGTGAACCCGGGGGGCGGAGCTTGCAGTGAGCCGAGATGGCGCCACTGTACTCCGGCCTGGGCGAAAAAGCAAGACTCCGTCTCAAAATAAATAAATAAATAAATAAAATAAAATAAAGTAATTCAAAGAAGGCTAATGAGGACACATTGAGGCGAGCAATTACCTATAACCTAAGGGAACCTGAATAAACTTGGATACAAACTAATCGGGAGAAATAGGGTAGTAACTTTTCTTCCTGGTTTTTAAAGGCCTTTTTGAGGTACAAAGCGTTATGAAAGATTGGTATACAAGGAAAAATCTGTTGAAGCCTAGGGGATATAAAAGCTAAGCTCAAAGAAAGGACCAAGATAGGGATGGAGCCTTGAGAAGGAGGAGAGGTTAGCATAAAACTTCATGTTAAATGAGAAATATAAATATAATGAAAAATAAATTTCAATAAGAATATCAGGCTATAATTTCATTTTCTAAAGACCAATGTTTATTTTGCCAATACAAACTGAAAGGAGCAATCTAAGTAAAGAAGAAAAGAAAAGGGAAAGAGGAGAATGGAAAGAAGACAAAAAAGGAAAGAAAAAAGTCAAGGTATGTGATCTTAAAAGTAAATTATTTGCTCATTAACATAACAAAAAGCAAAAAAAAAAAAAAAAAAGACATTTGCCCCCTCTAGTGTGTGTTTTAATGGAAAACAAACTGTCTAAAACTTTCCCCAACTTCCACAATATAAACTTAACAATAGACTGAAAGAGGATCCTGAGCTCTTTATTTTGTCTAACTTTCCATAGAATTTTACTGAAATGTTTAAGTAAAATGTATTACAGTTAAAGTACTACCATTCAAAGGAAAGTTTATGTCTTGAACAGGAAAGATCAAAGATTAGATTCAAAGTGTTTTTCATAAAAATTCATCTAATTGTGTTCACATCATTTTAAAATTCTGAATTCACCTAATTCACTGTAAAACTCCTTCCAATAAACATACTGTATAATTTTTATAAGGAAGCACCATGGCCTTAGTTCAAAGACATGACAGGGGAGGGATGGGGACAAAATATGTTGAAACAGAAAAACAAACCATTTATTTCTTCTTCACCCTCTTAGACAAAAAGGCTCATCTCTACCCTACATGGACAGCTTTTAATAGCTGAGAATTTGCTTTCATTCCACATCTTCCTCTACGCCCACCCACCTACCCACCCACCCAAACCTTCATACAGCCTGTCTCCCTTGACTTTGGCCTTTTGTGTACTACATATTAATTTGCAGCCTTTTAACTGCTTTTGGTGCCTAGAATCATTTTCTGCAATTGCAAACTGAGAATATCAAAAGTTGTTTCTCATAATGAATAAATAAATACATAAATGGTAATAAGTGCTCTCCTTAATGAAAAATAAAGGCCAAATTTGTATCAAGAGAGTAACATTACTGAAACCAAAATAGCTAGAGAACAGTAAGTCTAACATCCAAATGTCGAATTAAAAAGAATGATGTGAAGGGAGGGAAAATATGGTGAAATGATCAAAATACAGTCCTTACATGAAAAGGTCTAGATTGAGTAGATAAAGGTAATGGCAATAGTAAAGAGATAATTAAAGTAGCAAAAACACTTGATATATCTGAGAGAATCAGATATGACTCAAAGAGTTTATTAGCATCTTTAACTAATCTATAACAGAGACAAAAAAATCTGAGATCGTTTCAAAACTGTTATCTTCAGGTTCATGCATTTACTAATGACTTACCTAAAGTGACTACTTTTAGCATTAAGGAGGATAGTATTGATCTGGGGGTGGTGCTATCTTCTACTGTAACTATTATTTCAGATTCTTTATCTTAATCTGTTAAGAGGAAATTAAGTATTGAAAGGATTCAATAATCAGAGTTACCAACTTGAATACTAAAATCCCCATGTCAGTTTCATATGGTCAGTCTCAAATGGACATCAATGAATCACTGAAGGATGCACCTATTGTCCTATAAGCAAATGTAATAATGATTTTTTAAAATGCCAGCAGTGCAACTACATTTGTTAATAGCATGTCCAGTCTGTTGTCTAACTGCTAGTAAAATTCAGTACAAAATATGTGTGTGTGATAAGAAAATACACAAAAATACACCAACATTTTTCTTCCTTTTCCCTTCTGATGTTTAGAAAATTTGCGAACTGGTTTAAACCAAAAGGGGTAAAGGAATGAAATTATTCCTTCAGGCTTAGAGGATTCTGTGCCAAGTTTCATTTCTGGCTACATATTTCTAACCAAGTTCAAGATCCCTGAAAAGGAATACATAAAAGAGAAAATATCCCTTTAACCTCAGTGGAATGACATTAGTAAAGGCTGCTATGGGAAGAGAAAGGCTTTTGCCCTGAGATGGGTGTGCTCCTGGTGTTTGGTTTCCACTGAGAGGATGCCTGCTCTCTCAATGAATCTGAAGTACCTACTAGGATGAGGTAATGGCTGTGCCAGTTTCACTGGGTCATGCTCTTTCAGCACATTCTTTCCCTGTCTCCTCCCTGAGAAGGTGCTGTAAACAAGTCATCCTGAGAGGTGCTGCAGAGAATGAACAATCCTAAATTCAAAATTCTTGAAAACACTGGCCCTGCTATGGCAGTATAGAAGACTAAAGCAGCCATAAAGAAACAGGTTATTTGATAAGAAAAGGGAAAAAAATAAGAGAGGAGATAAATAAAATAAAAATTAATATAACTAAAATATTATTTTATAAAAGGTAGCTCTATTTTTAAATTACTTAGATCTTCAGATGTGTGTTAAGCAATTTTCTACTTATGGTTTTAAAAAAGAAAACTTTGGACATTAAATAATATTGTAGCAAACTGTAAAATATGAAAAATTAAAATTAAATAAACCACAGATAAACAGCATGTACCACTGATCCTAAAGCCACAATGGCTCTGATAATATACAAATCATGAATGCAGATGTACACCTATGATAATCAGATGAAATTACCAGGAAATCAACATAAACACACACACACAAATATAATAATCCTTACTGAATGAAAAAAATGCCTTTTTTCTTGAAGGAAGGGTTCTTTGTGTGCATGGGGCTGGGGCTTTTGGAACATCCATGATTTGCAAATTCACAAGGATTTCTACCAAAATACACCTATTGCCCGGTTAAAGGGCTGTTTTGTGTTATATTCTGATGGAAGGCTGTAATCTTTTCCCTGGGCATAAAATTAAAAGCATTCTAAAGGGCTTCTATTTATTCAATCTATTTGACTGCCAAAAAAAATCATAATTGTCCACAGTGAAATGACATAGTGAAAGAACTATGCTTTTGAACTGGGCTGGTACCTGCAGCTCATGCATGGGACATTTTGCATAATGTGGCTCACATAAAAGGCTTTGTTCTCCATCGCCTCACTGTGGCTGCAAACCTCAATTTCAGTTTGCAATCATTTCCTTTTCTAGACTGATCATTTTAAAATAAATTATATCTTTAACATTTAAATTAGTTCCTTACCAACAGTCATCAATCCCTTTGCCTCACACCCAAAATTATATACCACCCAACAATATTTTTTTGTTTTGCACTACAGATTTTATTCACAACATAATTTCCAAACCCTCAAATACAATTTTAAAAAATCAGTCTCTTAAGTACCTATTTCCTTTTGTAACATGTATATAGTGTATTATACATTTGTGTGCATACTTGTGTGTTTAGGCATTTAAACAAAAACCCTTTACACCGGACTCAATTTTAAAGGGTCTATGTCCTGGAAGCATTGTGCTAAGAGCTTACGACAGATGGCACACAGCAATTGTCACAAACGGGCTTGTTGCTAATGAAAGCTTTTTATTTTCTGACAAAAATCCTGAAGTCCGGATGCCAGGCAGAATAACATTAATTTCCAGTTTTCAAGGATTTTTTTTCTGACTCCATCCATACCCCTCCCCCTATACACACCCAAATATACAGCTCCCCACTCCTAGCCCCCCACACACTCTTTCTTGAAATTTCCATCCTTAAACAAAAGACGAGGTGGGGGAAGGAAGGCAGCCAGCACTGCAGTCCTCCTCTCCCCACCAAAAAAGCCTTTTAAAAAGAAAAGGAAGAAAAGAATAGATGCACTGTAGATTCAGAGGTCCACCCCCAACGTTTAAAAAGAAAAACGACTGTGTGGAAGCTCAACCAGACTCATTTCTTCGTGCCCCGCCCTCCAACACCACCAGGCATTTATTTTTCATTTTCCTACAATTATAAATATCAGTCCTCCTCTCCCAGCTGTTTCTGAAGGAATTACAGAGAAACATGATTTGAAATGGACAAGGCTTCCCTCACTCACTCACTTGCCAGTGTGCAGTTCTCTGCAGCTGGATGAACAAAAAAATCCCCTACCTCGATTTCCTATTTTCCACTATCTTTGTAGAATCCACTCCCCTTCTTTCCACAGTGCAGGTAATACTGGCTTTCGATACACGTATTCTAACCTGGCGTAAGTTTTCAGTTGTTTCAAAGTGGTACCTAACAAGGTCACTCGCTCTTCTACGAAGCCAGGGCTCAGGTACCAGTAGCGTCCGGCCCCCTGCTCCGCAGTGACACCTGGAGAGGACAGGCCCGAATCTTCCGCCAGGTGCACGGCTGGTCACTCGACCAACTACCAGACTGCCTGCTGCGAGTCCCAGAGGACGAGACACAACCCCTCCCCATTCCTCTCTCTTTCTACTCAGAGACCGAGGCAAAAGGAGAGGCGCCCTACATAGAGCCAGAGGTGGGGACGGTCTCTTACCTGGGCGCAGAAACTGGATGCACCCGCGGTCGCGACTGCCACCGCTCACGGACTTAGCGCCCTCCGGAGAAAAAGGAGAGGGGTAGAAGGGTTAGGGGAAGAAGGGGAGGGGGGGAAAAAGAAGGAGAAGGAAGAGAAAGAAGCGGAAGGGAAGTAAAGGAAGAGAGGATGCTGCTGCTGCTGCTGCTGCTGCCCAGAGCCCGCGCAGCCCGAGCGCCCGCCCCAGACTGAGAGCGGCGCCCCCACCCGGCTCCCAGCGCAGCAGCTCCGCCTCGGCCCCTCCTCCCCGCCCCGCGCAGGTCCCGCCCCGCGCAGGTCCCGCCCGACTCCGCGAGCCCGTGGGCGGCCGCGGTGGGGCTGGCGCTGCCACCGCCGCAGTGTCCGGGAGGGGGAGCACGACCGCTCTGCCTTCTGCCGCAGCCGCCGGCCGCCAGGCGGGGACCGCGAGGTGGGAGCCTCGGAGAGCCCCGCCCAGCCGCTGGCGCGGGCCTTCTCCAGAGCCCTGGTCCCCTCCCGCGAGGCCAGTGCCCGGGCGGCGGGACAGGCGGGCCTTCCTCACTGGCGTCCTTGGAAAATCGGGGGCAGCAGCTTTAGTCTCTCGGGAGCAACCTCCGCAGACCCCCTGCTTCCCTCCCCTGTGTCGCTATGAGGCGGGGTTGCCAGTGGCACCTCACCAGGAAAGCTCACTGGCCTCGCCTCACAAACCCAACCACAGGTGCATCCAGAAAAGACAAAGGAATGTGGGGCGCTTGAGAACATAGAACAACTCTTGTCAGCACTAAAGGAGCAATGGCTGAGGGAGTAGAGAATTCTAGACCCAGCTCTGTCACGAATTAGATTCATTCATTTATTGAGTCAACGAATGTTTATTGACACCTACTATGTGTCAGGCACTCTTCTAAGCATTAGAAACATCAGTGACAGACCTTTCCCCCAACCCTAATAAAAAAGATCCCCTCCCTTTATAGTTATTACATTCTAGATAGCCAGACGTATGCTCTAGAGACAGTTCACTTAATCTAACTCTCAGTGTATTCATGTGTCATATGAGAACTAAAAATGACAGCCCAATTCTCTTATGCTTAAAAAGATAATGAATATGAAGGATCTTTGAAGAATGATACAAATACAATGAATTAGAAAGCACGGAAAGTGTTGACCTTGAAATATCACCCTTAAAAAAATTGCCTCTTAAATGCTTTTGAAAGTGAAATGACCACCTGAGAAAACAAATGATTCTTTACCATTCGTACTAAGGAGTATGAATCTTCATAATCAGAGAGCAGCATTTTATTGTAAGTAAGAAAAGTAAGATGCAACTTAGAATTACTGCGAGTGTCTATATCAAGTACTGACAAGGTGTTTTTAAGGTCAGCCAACATACTGAGGTGTGGCTTGTACAGTCTTCACAGTGCTGATGAAACAGCAGCCATAATGTGGTTCTGTCACTTAAATTAACCATAGAATCTTAGAACCTAGAACATTAGAGTTGATGTTTTAGGCAGCTGGTCTAATTTCCTCCATTTTCAGACGGAAAGAGACCCAATGGTGGGAGCCTGCAAGGATTAGAAACCATCACAGAGGAAGCTGTGAAGCCTGGCCTCCCCAGTCACACCCAGTGCTCTGTGTCCTGCCTCCCCCGCTCTGCTTCATACCATGTGCCAGTGACGCTTGCAGTGAGTTTGGAAGTATCAAGGCACACCCAGGAGCTGGGAGGTTGGAGGAGTTGATGCTCCTCCTCGGAAGATGGCCTGATTGAGAAGGAGGTCTTAGGAGACTAGGAAATCATAGACAGTATGTGGATGGGAGGAAGGAGTAGGCATACTACCAGAGTGTTAGCAGCTGACATTCATGACCAGGCATGCAGGTGCAGGTGCTCAATGAGAGTAATTTTCCAGGGCCAGGAGCGGTGGCTCACACCTGTAATCCCAGCAGCTCAGGAGGGAGTATCGCTTGAAGCCAGAAGTTTGAGGGTACAGTGAGTTATGATTACACCACTGCACTCCAGCCTGGGTGACAGAGTGAGACCCTGTCTCTAAAAAACAGCAATAAAAAGAGATTATTTCTCCGATAGTTTAAAGTACAGTGTTCCTCAGCATTTTTTGTTTTTGTTTGTTTGTTTGTTTTTTCCTCCACTTTAAGATTAGCTGAGGCAGCCAAACTCTAATGGCTTTTCTCTTTGGGGAACCTGGTCCTTATATGGGAGATTGCCTCCTCTCAACACACATCTTAGAGTTCTTTCAGAAAAATAGCATCCATATGTTGTAATTCAATAGAGAGAATTTAATATGGGGAACAAATTGCAAAGGATTCAAATGACTAAAAAGCCAACTAGGGGATGATGAGGCAACACGATGATAGTTACTAGCAGGAAAGTACTACCACTCTCAGGCTGGGGAGTGCTAGAGAGGAGGCTTTACCAGGAATGAGGAGCACAAGCTACATTAAAGGAACTGAGACCACAGTGGAGATGCTTACTGGGAGACAGATAATGCTGGAGGGTCCTCCAAAAGCTGAGAGTGAAAAGAAATACCGTGGCCCTCCTTTAACCTGTATTTCGAAACCCTGTCATTGGGTGAACCTAGAAGAAAGTCAGTTGACAAAGCAGCCTAAGAAATACAGTTTGCAGGAGTCAGTGCCCTGGGATGTCAAACAACTTTAGGAGGGGACTCCATATGTTTAGGCTTCTGGTTTAAGGAGGGATCTTTGTGTTGAAGTGAACTTTTTTTTTTTTTCCCTCAGCAAAGCATCCCTTCCTTAGAGGAATGATCCTTTTCATATGATTCCCCATATGCTAGTAAAATGTGTGCCTCTCTTCTCTTTCTCAGAGGTGGACATGTGACCCTGGCTAACTCTATAGTAGAACCTGTTCTCCTCATGTATAGTGATTGATACAGGGTGGTCATATGTCCCAAATATTTCCAATCAGGCTTTTTTCCATGAGATGTGTCATATGAACAATAGTGAATTGGATGGTATAGGTATAGAGTTGTCAGTGACTGTATTTCCTTCCATGCAGAAAAGCAATGCTGAGAGATGGAGAAAGAACCCTTGAAAGACTCCATGGATCCTGCTACGTCTCAAGGTAGAAATGCCATTTTTCAAGCCAATAGATTTTTGTTTCTTTTCTAAGCTTGCTGTATAGTTGGATTCCTGTCATTTTCAACTGAAGAAGCCTTGACTAATACAGTGCTGGACTCCAAAAAGTAAACCACAGATAGAAAGAGCCTGCCAATATTGATTTCCACAATTACTTGTCTTGTCTTCAGGCTAAATTCTTGATTTGTATTTATTTGGCCCAGAGGATTACATACATAAACAACCATACCCTTTTCTCAGGGACAGGACTTCTGATAGTTTCTCAATCAGAAAACCATCAGAATAAATGTATTTCTACTGATTAGAGAAAGGTCTACTGGTATATAGGAAGTAATGAAACCTTCTCCCCAGAGAGTCAAAGAGTAGGTGAGCCTTTGAGGAGGTTGTACTGCATAGTGTTAAGAGCACCAGACTTCAAGTCAGATCTGAGGGCCCATATTTGCTGTTCCCTGCTTGTGTGACCTTGGGTACATCTCTCTACCATTTTGAACCTCAATATTTTTATTAGCAAATGAGGAGACTCAACCACATGCCACCTAAGGTCACTTTAGTTTTATAAAGCTATGAGAAATTATAGCTCAGCTGAGGATTTGCTTATTAAGTTGATGAACATTAATTAAGTGGCCCCTAGAGAAACAATGAGCAAGGTTCATACATACACAAACAATGCTGATACAATGTGCATCCCATCATAGAAAAGATGTGGATGCAAGATGCAGGTATGACACTGAAGAGCAGACACTCATAAGTCCTTTACCTTCTATGTGTGAAATGGGCTTTTTGTGTTTTGTTTTTAATTTCTTGACCTTTTCTCTATGGATGACTAGAGGCACATCTATCAAAATTTCTATCATGTTTCACAAGTTTTGACCATTGCAATGGCTTTAAAATTTAAAAATGAGCTTTGTAGTATGGTCTCCCATTTCCAATTCTATGCCTAGTTCATTGAACAGGTGGTGAAATTACCATTGACTTCTTCTGGACCATAATGTATCATTCTGTTCAAAAATTTTGTTGAGGTATAATTTACATTCAATTAAAAGCACAGATCAGAAATGTTCAATCTACACCTTCAGCCCCAACCCATAGAGGTAACTACACTTTTGATTATGTTTCTCTGTGGCTTCACTTTGCATATTCTTGGAATTCCTATAAAAGGATTCAGACAATATATATTATTCTACATCTGGCTTCTTTTGCACACATATTACTTTTGAGATGTATTCTTTATTTTGTAAGTTATCTGCAGTTTATTCCTTTTTATTGTTCAGTAGTATTTTATTGTATGGATATACCATATTTTGTATATCCATTTTCTAATTAGTGGACATTTGGGGTTATTTTCAGTTTCTGCTTGTTAGTAATAAGGTTGTTATGAACTTTTATATAAGATTTTTTTGTGGATATGTTGTTGTTTCTTTTAGTCATATACCCAAGAGCGAAATTTCTGGGTCGAATGGTAGATATATGCTTAACATTTTAAGAAACTATTGAAGTATAAGTTTTCAGTACTGCTGAGTAGACTTTTACTAGACCTTACCATCCCCCAGATAACATCTCCTGTAGGGGTGAAACAACCAAAACCAGAAAGCACTGGAATGTAAACAAAACAGGCATATTTTAAAGGGGAATCAACGCTTGGAAGAAGGAATGGCACATTCAATGCCTTTTAACTTGAGAGAAGATTGCACACAGTATTGCCAGGGGCAAACAGTCATAGAAAAATTACAGTTTTCCTGAAATAGAGTATAGAGTTTGGGACAATGTCCTGAGATGGAAAGTGAAAATAGAAGACTGAAAAGAAGAGACACTGGAATAGTCCAAATTTCTAGGTATAATCTATGCACAAATCTCCACTTTATCCCTGAATCATGTGTATATGGAACAGATTCAATGCTTCCCAGTTAAAGATTAAAACAAACAAAAACAATAACCAAATACTGAGCTGAGGTTTGAGTTGCTACCCGAGTGACAAATGTTGCAATGTGAATCTAACCAAATTAAATGAGTAGTAAAACAAAAACTTCAACACTGGAGTAATATAACGAAATCCAGAGTCTTCACAACTTAACATCCAGGATACCACCCAAAGCTATTCAACATTCAAAGAACCAGGAAAATGTGGCCCAGTTTCAAGAAAAAAGACAATCAACAGAAATTAATTTTTAGATGACCCAGATGTTGGAATTAATAGAAAAGTGTTAAAATCAGCTACTATAAATATACTCAATTAAGTAAAGGAAATATAAGTGAAAAAAATAGAGAATCTCAGTAGAAAAACTAAAATTATTGAGAAGAACCAAATTTCCTTGATGACCAATGATGCCAATATGTCTCTGTGTTCTTGTTGGTTATTCTTGCATCAGATTTTGTGTTGTGAAGTGTCTGTTCTAATATTTTGCTAATTTTTAATTGGGTTGTGTATCTTCCAATATACAAGGAATATATAAGGAATATATTTTGATAATATTTTCCTCCAATTTTTTGTTTGCATTTCATTTTCTAAATGTCATCTTTTGGAAGTGCGAACTCCTTTAATTTTGATAAAGCCCTATTTCCTCAATCAAATTTTCTTTTTATGCTTTGTGGTTTTTTTGGTCATATCTAAGTAATCTTTCATCTACTCCAGGGCTACTTTTTTTCTGTTCTCTTCTAGAAATTTGATAGTTTTAATTTCTATGATCTATTTCAAATTAGTAGATATGATATAAGGTATTACTGATTATTTTTTTCCATATAGATATCAGTTGTTCCAGAATTATTTTGTGAAAAGACCATCCTTTCCTCATTGAATGACCATAACATCTTTGTCAGAAATCAATTGGTCATATATATATAGGTCTGTTCCTGAACTCTGCCATGTCATTGATTCTTATGACAATTTCACATTATTTTGATTACTCTAGCTTTATGGTAAATCTTATAATCAGACATGGCAAGTACTACAATCTTATTTTTCTTTTACAAATTTCTTTTGGCTCTTGTAGTCTTTTGCATTTCCATACAAATATTGATGTCAACTTGTCAATTTAAATAAAAATTATGTTTTCTTTGGAATTTTCTCAGGTCTGTAGATCAATTTTGGCAGAATTGCTGTCTTAAAGATATTGAGTCTTCCAATCAATGAACATGGTATAGATCTCTATTTAATTAGATTTTTTGAAGTTTTTGAAAAATATATATTATTAATAAGCTTTATTTCTTAAAGCAGTTTTACATTTACAGAAAAACAGAACAGAAAGTACAGAGAGTTTCCATACATTTCCTTTCCCCTGCCCATGGTTTCTCCTACTATTTACATCTTGCATGGGTGACGTACCTTTGTTAAAATTGAGGAACCAATATTGAGGCATTATTATTAATTAAAGCTCATAATTTATATTATGGTTCACTCTTGGTATTGTACAGTTTTGTGGGTATTGCCAGATATATAGTGTCATGTGCCCATCATTGTGGCATTATACAAGATATTTTCACTGCCTTAAAAAATACACTGTACTCCATTTATTCCTCCCTACAGTCTTTCAATACCCCACAAATGTTATATAGTTGAAATTATGTGGTATATAGCTTTTCTTCTTTCATTTAACAGTAAATATTTAAGATTCCTCATACCCTTTCATGGCTGGATAGCTCATTTTATCACTAAATGTTATTCCATTGTATAAATGTCCCATAGTTTGTTTATCTATTCAGCTATTGAAGTACATTTTATTTGCTTCTAATTTTGGCAAGCACAAACAAAGTTGCTGTAAACATTCATGTTCAGGTTTTTGTGCTGACATAAGTTTTCAACCCATTTGGGTAAATACCTGAAGCACAATTTCTGGATTGTAGGGTAGACTATGTTTAGCTTTGTAAGAAACTGCCAAACTGTCTTCCAAAGTGGCTGCACTGTTCCTCCAGTGATGAATTAAAATTCCTTTTGTTTCATGTCCTCAAGAGCATTTGCTGTTGTCAGTGTTTGAATTTTACCTGTTCTAGTAGGCATTAGTGGTTTCTCGTTGTTTGAATTTGCAGTTTCCTAGTAACATATAATTTTGAGCATCACCTTATATGCTTATTTGCTGCCTGTATATGTTCTTTGGTATAGTAGTTATTCAAATATTTTACCCATTTTTTAAATTACATATTTTCTTATTGTTGAGTTTCAAGAGTTTCTTTATATTTTGTATTCAAGTCCTTTATCGAATATGTGTTTCATAAATGTTTTCTTCAAATCTGTGGCTTACCTTTTCATCTTCTTAATAGTGATATTCACAGAGAAGAACTTTTTAATCTTAATGAAGTCCAATTTATTAATTTGTTTTTCATAGATTGTCTTTTAGTTTTGTATCTAAAAACTCATTACCAAGTACAAGGTCACAAGGATTTTCTCATATGTTATCTATTAAAGTTTAATTGCTTTGTGTTTTACATTTAGGCCTATAATTCATTTTGAGTTAATTTTTGTGGAAGAGGTAAGATTAGCATCTAGATTCATTTTTTTGCTTTCACATGTCCAATTGTGTAAGCATCATTTGTTGAAAAAATTATCTTCTCTCCATTGTATTGCCTTTCTTTCTTTGTCAAAGATCAATTTACTATATTTGTGCAGGTCTATTTCTGCATTTTCTATTCTGTTCTATTGGTCTATTTGTCTGTTTTGGTTTGTTTGTTTTTGCCAGTACTGCACTGTCTTCATTACTATAGCTTTATAGTAAATATTAATATTGGATAGTGTCAGTCCTCCAACTTGTTCTTCTACTTACACATTGTGTTGGACATTCTGGTTCTCTTTTCCATATCATTGTAGGATAAGTTTGTAGATATCCATAAAGTAACTTGCTGAGATTTTGATTGAGATTGCATTTAATTTACATATCAAGTTGAGAAGAACTGAGATATTGACAATATTGAGCCCTCCCACATTCATTTATTTAGATCTTTGATTTCTTTCATCAGGGTTTTATAGTTATTCTCATATATATCTTGTACATAATTTGTTAATTTAAACCTAAATATTTCACCTTTTTGGTGTTAATGTAAATGGTATTATGTTTTTAATTTTTAATTTCAATTGTCCATTGCTGGTGTATAATAATGCTATTGATTTTTGTATATTCACCTTGTTACCTGCAATCTTGCTATTATCTCTTAATAGTTCCAGAAGTTTTATTGTTGTTTGTTCATTCTTTGGAATTTTCTACATAGACGAACATGTTACCTGCAAATAAGGATAGTTTTTTTCTACCTTTCTAATCTGTGAGTTTTCATTTACTTTTCTTGTCTTATTGCATTAGCTAGGACTTTTATTAAGATGTTAATAGGAGAGATGAGAAGGATATCCCTACCTTGTTTCCAGTCTTAGGGGGAAGTATCTAGTTTCTCTCTGTTAAATATAATGCTAGATGTAGGTTACTTGTAGTTGTTCTTTATCGGGTAGTGAAAATGTCTTTTTATTCCTAGTTTTCTAATGATAAAAATGAATGGAGGCTTGATTTTCTCAAATATTTTTCTACACTTATTGATGTGATCATATGATTTTAACTTTTTGACCTCTAGACCCTGCTTTTGCTGCATTCCACAAGTTTGATAGGTTATATTTTCATTTTATTTAGTTCACAATATTATTTAATTTCTTCTCATACTTCTACTTTGGCCTATGTATTAGGATAAATCATTGAGTTAGGTTTTCTCCTCATAATATAAGCATTAAAATGATACATTTTTCTGTAGGCACTGCATTATCTACATTTCCCAAATTTTGATATGCTGTGTTTTCATTATAATTTACTTCAAAATTTATTATTATTCCTTTGCGATTATTTAATTTGAATATACATGTACATTTGAAATACACTAACTGTGATGGTTAATTTATGTGTCAACTTGACTGGGGTAAGGGATGCCCAGAATGCTAGAAAAAACATTTCTAATGTTTTTGATGTTTTAAATGTCTGTAAGAATATTTCCAAAAGAGACTACCATTTGAATTGATGAATTGAGTAAAGAAGATCACCTTCACCAAGGTGGATGGTCATTATCTAATACATTAAGGACCCGAATACACAAAAAGGTAGAGAAAGCACAAATTCACTTTCTCTTCTTCAGCGGGGACATTCACCTTGTTCTGCCTTCAAAGATACATGTTCTGGGACTTAAATCAGTGCCCCCTTTTGTGGTTCTTAGGCCTTCATGCTCAACTGGAAATTACACCATCAACTTTCCTGGTTTTCAGACCTTCAGACTGGGACTAAATTACAACACTTGCTTTCCTTGTTCTCCAGCTTGCAGATGACAGACCATGGGATTTTTTGGCCTCTGTGATCATATGAGCCAATTCCCATAATAAATAAATAAAATTTTATATATTTGTTTAGAATATATATTCTATAATTTAAATTTAAATTATAAATTAAATTAAATTATAAATTTATATTATAATTATATATTTATATTATAAATTAAATATAAGTTATAAATATATTTATTAAATTAAATTAAAAATTTTAATAATAAATTTAATTCAATTGTAGCAGAAAGCATATTTCATATGATTTTTATTCTCTTAAATGTATTGAGGCTTGTTTTATGGCCATAGGGTCTATCTTGACTAATATTCTATGTGATCCTAAAAATGTATATCAAAAGTTGACTTAAAATGGGTGAGATACCCAAATATAAGAGATAAAGTTTTAAAACTAGGAAAAAACATAGAAGAAAATATTTGTGATTCAAATTAGGCAAAAACTTCTTTGGTATGTCACCTAAAGGATTATCAAAAATGGAAAAAAATAGATATCTTTAATATTAAAAGCTTTTGCTCTCCAAAAGATTCCATTGAGAAAAAAATTGGCAAGCCAAAAACTGGGAGTAAATACTTCCAAATCATTATGTCCTATAAAAGACTTGTATCCAGAAATTATAAAGAACTCTCAAACTTAATAATAAAGAGATAAACATCGTATCCTACCCTTGTAAAAGGCAAAATATTTGAATAGACACTTTACCACAGAAGATATAGTAAAGGCTGTTAAGAACAAAAAAGGTGTTAATATCAGTAACCATTAGGAAAATGCAAATTCAAACCACAATGACATACCACAACATACACACTAGAAAGGCTACAAAAAAAAAAAAAAAGAGAGAGAGAGAGAGACAATATCAAGTACTGATATGGGTGGGAAGAAAACTGGAATTCTCATACATCACTGGTAAGAGTGTAAGATTGTACACCCACGTCTTAGTCTGTTTTGTGCTACTGTAACAGAATTTCTGAGACTGGGTAATTTATAAAGAAGAAAGATTTATTGCTTACAGTTCCGGAGTCTGAGAAGTCCCAAGTGAAGAGGCTTGCATCTGGTGAGGGCCTTCCTGACACATCATTCCCTACCAGAAAGCAGAAGGGCAATATCACACACAGGGGTTGGGGTGGAGGGTGAGGTGCTGAACTCTTTTTTCATCAGGAACCCACCCCCTTGATAATTAACCCACTCCTGCAATAACAGCATTAATTCATTCATGAGGGCAAAACCTTCATGAGCTAATGACCTCTTAAAGGTCCAACCACTCTGCACTGTTGCATTGGAGATTAAGTTCCCAACACGTGAACTTAAGGGGCCATACTCAAGACATAGCGATCTACTCTAGGAAGCAGTTAGTAAGCTTCTTAAAAATTTAAACATGCACTTGCCATATGACCTAAGTATTCTACTCCCAGCCATCTACCCAAAATAAATGAAAACATATGTCTACATCAAGTTGTTCATCTTAATGTTCATAGCAGCACAATTCATAATAGCTGAAAATAGGAATTTATCAAAATGCCCATGAAGTAGTGAATGAATAAATAATTTGTGATATATTTCTACACTAGAATAATGCACACAATTTAAGGGACAGAATACTGATACATGCAACAAGTGGGATAAAAATCCAAGAGATTTTACTAAGTTAGAGAAATCAGATGCAAAAGACTACTTACTACATGAATTCATTCATATGAAATTTAAAGAGGCTAAACTGTTGAAACAAAATGTATATCACTGGTTGCCTGAGGCCTAAGAGTGGGAGCAACAATTCACTATAAGCCTCATAAGAGAACTTATTGTGGTCATCCTAGTGTTCTAAGACCATATTATTGTTATGGGGGCACAACCACCTAAACCTAGTAAAATGCATCAAACTATACACTAACAATAGGTGAATTTTATGGTGTATAAATTATATCCCAATAAATCTGTAAAGAAACAATATGTACCTACTGCTGTTAAGTGGAGTGTTTAAAACTGCCAGTTGTATAAATTTGCTTAATATTGTTTGTATCAATATTCTTACATATTTTCTTTTTATTCCAGCCCAACCCCTGTGCTTTATTCCATTTATAAGTGGAGGCAAGAGTGTTGAAATATCCGACCAAAATTGTAGATTTGTCATTTTTCTTTTCCATTCTATTATATTTTCCATCATGCATTTTGAACCTCCAAAATAATATATATATGCAAGTAGGATTTTCTGTCTTCTTGCTGAATTGTTCCCTGTAAAATGGTTACTATCCCTCCTTTCCAGGTAATATTGCTTTTCTGAAGTTTACTTTGTGTAATATTAATAAAATAATTTCAGATTTCTTTTGGTTAAGATTGACATAGCTTATCTTTTTCATGTTTTACTTTTTAAATTTTGTTATAATTCAGATATCACAAAATTCACTCTTATAAAGAGTACAATTCAGTGAGGTTTAGCATATTTACAGTGGTACAACCATTGCCACGAATTTCCACATTTTTATCACCACAAGATGAAACTCTACAACCAGTAGCAGTCCACTTTCCATTCTTCCTTCTCCTCAGTCTCTATGGATTGGCTTATTTTGGACATGTCATATCAATGGAAGCATACACCATGCAGCGCTTTATGACTGACTTCTTTTACTTGGCATAATATTTTCAAGGCGCATTCATGTTGTAGCAAGCATAGGCACTTCATTCCTTTTTTATGACTCAGTCGTGTTCTTTTGCATGGCCATAACACTTCTGTTTATCTGTTGATAAAGAGTTGATGCACATTTGGGTGGTTTCCACTTTTGGGCTATTGTGAATTGTGCTGCTAAGCACAGTACTATACAAGTAGTTTTATGGACATTCTCAATTCTTTTGTGTGTATACCTAGGCATGATATTGCTGGGTTATATTTTAATTATATTTTTAACAATTTGAGTAATTGCTAAAACTTTTCCCAAAACAGATACACCATTTTACATTTCCATAAGCAATGCATGAAGGTGTCAATTTCTCCACATTCTCATCAACACTTGTTATTGTCTTGTTTGATTATAGCTATTCTAGTAAGTGGGAAGTGGTATATTATTGTGATTTGGGTTTGTATATTCCTAATGACTAATAATGACTAATAATGTTGAGCATGTCTTCATGTGCTTATTGGCCACTTATATATTTTATGTGAAAAATTGTCTATCCTTTGCCTATTTAAAAAATTAGGTTATCTGTAGTTTTATCGTTAGTGTTCTTTACACATTTTGGATACTAATCCTTTATCAGACATATGATTTGCAAATATTTTCTCTGATTCTATGAATTCCCTTTTTCACTTTCTTGACTCTCTCCATTATAACAAAAGTTTTACAATTTTTATAAAGTCCAATTAATTCATTTTTTTCTTTGATTGCTTGTACTTTTGATGTTATTTCTAAAATAATATTGCTTAATTTAAGGTCATGAAGAGGTATACCTTTTTTCTTCTAGGAGTTTTATAGCTTGTACATTTAGGTGCTTGGTCCGTTTTGAGTTACTTCTTATAAGATATGAGATACGAGTCCAACTTCATCTTTTGCATGTGGATAACCAATTGTCCCACCAACATTTGTTGAAGACGATTCTTTCCCCTATTGATTTGTCATGGCATACTCTTTAAAATCAGTTGATCAAAACTGTGAGGGTTTATTTCTGGACTCTCATTTCTATTCCATTGAGCTATGTGTCTATTTTTATAGGAGCAGCACACTGTTTTAATTACTGTAATTTTGGAGCAACTTTTAGAATTAGGAAGTGTGAGTCCTCCAACTTTGTTCTTTTTCTAGGCTATTCTGGCCACTTTAAGTTCCTTGCATTTCCATATGAATTCTAGGATCAGCTAGTCAATTTCTGTGACAATAACACAAAAAGGAAGTTGCAACTTTGATAAAGATTGCATTGAATCTATAGATCGGTTTGGGGGCATTGCTATTTTAACAATTAAATCTTCTAATCCATAAACACATGGTGTCTTTCCATTTATTTAGGTTTTTATTAATTTTTTCCATGTTTTCAGTATACAAATCTTATACTTCTTTATGCTTCTTTTGTTAAATTTATTCCTAAGTATTTTATTCTTTTTGATGCTATAGTAAAAGGATCAGTTTTCTTAATTTTATTTCTGGATTGTTTGTTGATAATTTATAGAAATTATCAACTTGATTGATCTTGTATTCTGCAAACTGGCTGAACTCATTTATAAGTTTCGATAGGTTTTTAAAAATACTTAGTATTTTCTACATTCAAAATCATGTCAGCAACTGGATATAAGTTTACTTCTTCCTATTTAATATGGAAGTCTTTATTATTTTATTTCTTGCCTAATTGCCGTGACTACAAATTTTCAGTACAATGTTGAATAGAAGCAGTGAGAGCGTACATACTTTTCTTGTTCCTGATCTTAAAAGTAAATACTTCAGTTATTCATCAGTAAGAATGATGTTAGCTGTGGGTTTTTCAAGAATATTCCTTATCAGTTGAGGAAGCTTCCTTCTATCCTGGTTTGTTAAGCATTTTTATCATAAAAGGGTGTTGAATTTTGATGCAGAAAATGCCTTTTCTGCATCAATTGAGATGATTATATGGCTTCTGTCCTTATTTTATTAAATTAGTTTATTATAATTGATTGATCCTCATATTGAACCAACTTTGCATTCCTGATGATTAATCAAACTTAGTTATCTGTTATTGGATTTGGATTGTTTGTTGAGGATTTTAATTTTATATTTATATTTCTAGTTTTATTAATTTTGAAATACAAAGTTTCTCTCTTGGAAAATTTAAAAATTTTTAAATTTTAAATTGATAAGTAAAATGTATATTTTTTGGTGTATAACATAATATTCTGATATACATATACATTGTGGAATGGCTAAATCAAGCTGATTAATATATGCACTATCTCACATACTTACTATTTTTTGGTATTGAAAACAGCTGTATGTACTGTTGTAGCAATTTTCTAGTACACAGTACATCGTTATCAAACAATTTTTATCATCAATTTTGCCAATATCTGCCTTTTGTTTGAAGTGTTTAATCCATTTACATGTATTATAATTACTGGTAAGGTAGGGTCTATATCTACATGATGCTATTTTTTTCTATATATCACTTTTTTCTGTTACTCTATTGTTCTGTTACTGACTTCTTTTTTGTTAAGTAGATATTTTATAGTTTACTATTTCTTTTTAGTTTGTTTGTTTTCAGACAGAATCTTGCTCTGTCGCCCAGGCTGGAGTGTGTTGGTGCAATCATGGCTCACTGCATCCTCAAACACTGGGCTCAAGTTATCATCCTTCCTTAGCCTCCGAAGCAGCTGGGACTACAGGTGCCCACCACCATGCCTGGTTATTTATTATTATTTTTTTTAGAAATGAGGGTCTCCCTATGTTGTCCAGGCTGGTCTTCAACTCCTGGGTTCAAGTGTTCCTTCCACTTCAGCCTTCCAAAGTGTTGAGATTACAGGCATGTGCCACTGTCCTTGGCCTGTGTGACATTTTTTATAGTCATTTCTTTTAGTATATTTGTCCCTTAATTTTTACTGGGTGCCAGTACAATAGTATTATAATCAACATCTGAGTTTATAGAAGTATAGCTCATATTAATACCACTTTAAGTTCAACAGTATAGTAAAATTTTGTTTCCGTATAATACCATTTTGTACTCCCTCGTTTGTTCTATTAGTGCTGTTCAGATTACATCTTTATAGATTGTATTCCCATCAACATGATTTATAATTACTGCTTTTGAAGTTCTTTTCAAATTAGAAAGGAGAGCAAAAAGTTACAGACAAAAAAATACATTTGTACTGTCCTTTATATTTACCTACGTAGTTACCTAATCCAATATTCTTGTATTTCAGGTCTACAGGTAACAAATTTTCTCAGAAATTTATTGTCTACATTTTTACTTTGCCTTTTATTTTAAATTACAATTTCATTGGTTATAACTTTTAAGATGACAGTTTCCTTTTTCTTTCAGCACTTTAATGATATATTTCCATTGTCTTCAGGCCTACATATTTTCTGATGAGAAGACTGCAGTCACTATTGTTTCCTCAATGCAATGTGTAATTTTTTTAATGGCTGCTTTTATAATTTTTCTTTATCAGTTATTTAATTATGATATTTCTTAGTATGCAGTTTATGTGTTTGTGTGTTCTGTGATATTTATCCTCCTTTGGGGTTTATGATCTTGATTCTTTGCATTTGTAATCTTCAGTAAACTTCAAAAATTTCTATCCAATACTTCTTTAATATTTAATTAATGTTTATATGGTATATAAAATATTAAGATACATGGCTATTATACTGCTTATTCATTTATCGTATGTCACTGAATGTTTCATATGTCACTGAGATGCTATTCAATAATTTTTTCAATCTTTTCCTTTCTGTATTTATGTTTTGAAAAAGTCTATTATGTCATTAGATTCACAATTTTTTTCTTATGATTTAATCTGCAGTTAGTCTCCAACAGTTAAGTTTTCATTTTGCATATGTCAAGAAGTTTCATTGTTTTTGACTAATTTCTCTCTTCATTAAATACTTAAATATTCACATACTGGCTGTTTAAAGATCTTTTTGCTGGTTGTATTTTCTATGTCATTTCCACTTATTTTTTCTTTTGAGTAATACTTTTCTTGGTTATAAGTCATATTTTCTTGCTTCTTGGCCCAGCTTGTACTTTTTTATTGGATGGTAGACATTCGTTTCTTGTTTTTTTTTTTTTTTGTTGTTGTTGTTGTTTTTCTTGAGACAGGGTCTCATTCTGTCACTTAGGCTGGAGTGTAGTGACCCAATCAAGGCTCATTGCAGCATTGACCTCCTGGGCTCAGGTGGTCCTCCTGCTTCAGCCTCCCAAGTAGCTGTGACCACGTGTGCATACCACCACATTCAGCTAATTTTAAAAATTATTTGTAGAGGCAGGGTCTCGCCATGTTTCCCAGGCTGGTCTCAAATTTCGGGGCTCAAGCGATCCTCCCACCTCAGCCTTCTAAAGTGCTGGGATTACAGATGTGGGCCACCACGCCCAGACTGTATTTTAAAAAATTGATATATCACAGTTGTACATATTTTGGGAGTATATATGATACTTTGATACATGTATACAACATGTACTGATCAAATCAGCACAATTGGGATACCCATCACCTCAAACATGTATTTTTTCTTCGTGTTGGGAGCATTACAATTCTATTCTAGCTATTTTGAAATATGCAATATATTGCTGTTGACTATAATTTCCCCACAGTACTATCAAACACTAGAAGTTATTCCTTTTATCTAGCTGTATTTTTGTACCCATTAACCAACTTCTTTTCATCCACTCTCCACTTGCCTTCCCATCCTCTCATGACATTTGGTTCCAATACAAGCAATTAAATAAAAATTCTCTCTAAATACTGCTTTGTTGCATCCCACAAATTTTATGTTTTATTTTTCTTATCTTTAAGTTTAAAATGTAATTTCTCTTATAATCATAACTGTGAAAAATTTAAAATAGTGTGTTGCTTACTATCCTTGTGATCTTATTTTTATTGATTTCTCATTCACTGTGGTCAGAGACTATACTCTGAATGATATTATTCAACCTGGCTTCCATTTACACAAGCTTGTGAAGGCATTTTTCCAAAAGTTTTATTGATTAAGTTTTACACTTACATGCATCATATACCTGAAATTAATGTTTGATGATATAAGTTGAGCCAAGTTTTTTTAAATCATAGATTTCTAATTTACCCAGCATCATTTATTGAAAACACTGTCCCTTTTCCAATGATTGAAGTGTCATTTTTATCGTAATTCAGGGGTCCAGTGTGTATGTTTCAATTTCTCTTATGTCCATCTTGTTATTCTGGCTTATTTTTCCATTCTCGTAACAATAGCATACTATCCTAATTACTCTAGCTGTATTATACATTTTGGTAATCAGTACAGTACATGCTCAGTTGGTTCTTTTTTTTTTTTTTTTTTTTCCTGAGATGGAGTTTCACTCTTCTTGCCCAGGCTGGAGTGTAATGGCGCGATCTCGGCTCACCGCAACCTCCACCTCCTGGGTTTAAGCAATTCTCCTACCTCAGCCTCCCGAGTAGCTGGGATTACAGGCATGGGCCACCACGCCTGGCTAATTTTTTTTTTTAGTAGAGACGGTGTTTCACCATGTTGGCCAGGCTGGTCTTGAACTCCCGACCTCAGGTGATCCACCTGCCTTGGCCTCCCAAAGTGCTGGGATTACAGGCGTGAGCCACCACACCTGGCTGGTTCTTTTTTAAGCTTGTATTTTTACCTTTGGACCTATACGTATTTACATAAAATTTGAAATTAGTATATAAAATTGACTGTATAGGTAATTTTGGGAAAATCCAACAAATTCATTTAGGTCTTTTTCAATACACCTGAATAAATATTTATAGTTTTATGTGTAGATGTATTACATATCTTACAAGGGATAATTCATAGGTATTGAAATTTTTGTTTCTCTCAAAAAGGTATCACTTTAAAAATGTTATTTTCTAACCTTTCTTGCTGATATGTGAAAATACAATTAATTTTATACTGACTTTATATCCAGTAAAATTTCTAACTTCAATTTTTAATTTTAGTAGTTTTCCTGAGATTCTTTTAAAATGTTGCATTCACAATAATTTTATCTATCTTATTCTTTCTCTCCAGTCCTTTATAAATTTTACTTCTCTTGCTTGGCTTTTGTTACTGACTAGAACCTCCAGAATGCTATTGGATATAAGTCATAATATTGCACTCCTTTATCTCATTTCTCATCCCAGGGAGAATGCTTTCAGTATTTTACCATTAAGTGGGATGCTTATACAGATTTTTTTTCAGTAGACATCTTATATCAGATTAAAGATTATCTTTCATATTATTATTTTGCAAGCAATTTTAAAAATTATGCATAGATATTAAAATTTATCAAATACCTTTTACATATTTGTAATAGTTTCTCATTTCTGACATAAAAATTGCCACAAACTTAGTCACTTAAAACAATACAAATTTATTACTTTACAGATTTATAGGTCATAAGTCTGGCACAGGTCTTACTGGGTTAAAATCAAGGTATCCTCAGAGCTGCCTTCATAATGGAAGGTTCTAAGGCAGAACCATTTTCCTTGCTTATTTCAGTTGTTGGCAGGATTCAGTTCCTTGTAGTTGTATGACTGAGGTCTCCATTTTCTTGCTGGCTATAAGCTGAGGGTGACTTCTAGCTTCTAAAGACTACTGCACTTCTCAGCCTACAGTCCCCTTTATCAATCTTTAAAACCAGTAAAGGTGGGCAATTTTTCTCACATTGCATCTCTCTGACCACAGCTGAAAAAGATTCTTTACCTTTAGGAATTCATGATACAAGAATGAACCCATCTGGGTAATCTGGGATTGTCTCCCCATCTCAAGCTCCATAACCTTAACCACATTTGCAATGTCATTTTGCTATATAAGGTAACACATTGACAGGTCCTGGAGATTGGATGTAGACATCACTGGGGGATGGGGATATTATTCGCCCTGCTGCAACATCTATTGAGATGATGATATAATTTTTCGTTTTAATTCTGTTAATGTGGTGGAGATTTACTGACGTTTGAATGTTATACCAATTTTGCATTCTTGCAGTGAAATCAACTGGCTTATGTTGTATCACCTTTGTTATCTATAGAACTTGGTTCACTAATAATTTATTTAGGTTCATGGTTCATGTTCTTTGTTCTACATCTTTCCTTATGAATGAGAGAAATTGATCTGTCTATATTTTTTAATTACAGTATTCTTACCAAGTATTGGCATCAAGTTTATTGACCCTATAAAATCAATCTAGAAATTTTCTTCTTTCCTTTTTTTTTTTTTTTTTGAGATGGAGTCTCGCTGTGTTGCCCAGGCTGGAGTGCAGTGGCGCGATCTCAGCTCACTGCAAGCTCCGCCTCCCGGGTTCATGCCATTCTCCTGCCTCAGCCTCCTGAGTAGCTGGGACTACAGGCGTCCGCCACCACGCCCGGCTAATTTTTTTTTTTTTTTGTATTTTTAGTAGAGATGGGGTTTCACCAAGTTAGCCAGGATGGTCTCGATCTCCTGACCTCGTGATCCGCCCACCTCGGCCTCCCAAAGTGCTGGGATTACAGGCGTGAGCCACCGCGCCCAGCCACAATTTTCTTCTTTCCTATGTTGGATGACTGGCATATATTTGATATTCTTTCTCTCATAAATGATTGGAAGAATTTGCTAGTGATGTCATCTAAGCCTGGTATTTAGTTTGCAGTTTTTTTATTATGAATTCAAATTATTTAATAAATATATTTAGATTTTATTTCTACCTGGGTGGCTTATAATATGTTGTGTTTTTCCAGATTAACCTTCTTTTCTAAATTTCCAAATTTATTGATATGACATTTCCCACAATACATTTATTATTATAAACTTTATTTTGATTCATAATATTGGTAATTTGTACTCTTTTATATTTTGTTTTCATCAGCTTTGCCAAGCTGCCATCATTTTGAAAGTTATTTTGAGAAAACAACTTTTGTCTTTGTTAAAACAGAAAATAATTGTTCTTTAAATATTGATTTTTTATCTTTCTTACTTTTAATACTTCCTTTTAGTTTCATATGCTATTTTTTTTTTGCTTCTTGATATGCAAGTTGAGATTCTTTTCTAATATATGCACTTAAGACAATACTTTCTCTCCAAGCACTGCGTTAGCTACATCTCATAAATATGTCATATTTTAATTATTATTCAGTTACAATTATTTATTTTCCATTGTGATTTTCTCTTTGACTCATGGGTTATTTAGTATTGTTTCATTTCTGAGCATTTGAATATTTTTAAGCTATTAGTTTGTTATTGATTTATAACTTTAGAAGAAGATTCTCTACTATTGCCAGACACTATACTCTTAGGGTCCAGCCTATGGTTAATTTTGCAAATATCTCATTTGTACTTAAAAATAACATGTCATCTGTAGTTGTTGAGGTCTGTCTTTCATATATCTACTAGATTAATTTTTAATTTTGTGTTTTTCCATCTTCTATTTCCTTACTAATTCTTTTGTTATCTTGTTCTGTTAGTTTCAGAGGGTTGAATGCTGAGATTTCACACTGTAATTACCTAATACATTTTTTAGTTCCATCACTTTTTTGCTTTACTTATTTGAGGCTATACTAAACACATTTAAAATGATGATCAATTCTTGATGAATTGACTATTTTATAAGATATTTCTCTTTTTTATGGTTATGTCTCAAAGCCTACTTTGTCTCATGTTAGTATACACCTCCACCAACGTTCTTTTGGCTAGTGCTCACATGGCCTATCCTTCTTTTTCCTTTCAGTCTTTTTACGTTCTTTTAAGCCATGAGTAATTTGTATACAACATTGAGTTAAGTTTAGTTCCTTACCAGGTCTGAAAATTTTGGTCTGTTTTGTCTGTTTCCATTTACTGTAATTAAAATTATTGTGGGGTATAAATGTACCATTTTATTACTTATTTTATATATGTCCAAACTGCTTTCATTTCCTTTTTCTTTTCTTTCTTGCCTTTACTTGGATTTATCAACCATTTTTGTTATTTCATGTCACCTCTTTGTTAGCTGCATATTCTTTTATTGGTCTTTTGATGGTTATGCTAGTGATTATGACCTGCATGTATCCTTTTATCATTTCATGGAAGTAAAAGGATCTTAGGACACTTTAATTCTATTTATATTTCCTCCTGATTCATGGGAAATGTTCATATATTTTATTTACCTGTTATTTTAAACTACAAAAGATCTTCTTATTGTTGTTTTATATCATCAATATTCAACTGGAGCTACCTTCACGCAGATATATATTGTATTTTGTGCAGCTGTTCTCATTCTTCTTGAAGGGAGAATTAGTGTACAATAAACTATTCTACAACTACCAGAAGCTGTAGTCTTTAACATTCTTTATTTATCACTAATTTTCAGTCAAATCCAGAGAAAATAAGAATACTTTACTCTGAGTTACCTTGCAGTAAATAAAAACCACTAGAAATAATTGAAGCATACAGATTTAATACTATAAAACAAATACTAACACATTTTCTGAACAGGTGACTTACGGGACTCAGGCCTGGTATTCAAATTAGAACAAGGAAAACACTTCTAGGTTGGTCAGTCAGGAAAGCAGCTTCCTCCATCACAACCAGAAAGCTGCAAATCATGAAGCTACTATTGTAACTAAGTTGAACAACAGTGTCCTAAATGAGATCAGTGATCAGGAAACTGCTTTTGCTCAGACCACTACCGCCCTGACAATCACTAAACTAGTGACAGATGCAGAAAAATCTGACATCCCCTCAACTGCACTTGTCAGCAGCAATAGCCAAGTCACCAGCCTTATTTCTTTCTAAATGGCAGGAATAGAGAATATAATTTCCAGAATTCCATATATAAAAGCATGAGACGTGTATGTTTTGGTCTTCTAACCTCTGCAGTATGTAATGGAACAATGATGTTGGGATGAATCCTGTGTGCCAATTTACCGTATCCAAATTAATTAAATTACAATGTGTAAGCAAGTCGTTCTCCAAATATGAGTCATTATGATGTAGTTCTCCTCAACACCATGAACAACTCAGCACTCTAAAAGAAGTCATTTAAAAATGACACACTGCTATAGAGAATTAATAAATCTTCCCTTGTGGAAAATAGCACTTTTCCCTATTCTATCTGAATAATACCTTCTCACTGATCAAAGAGTTTTTTGGCTGCACCTCCAACTTTGTAAAGTAATGTACTAGTCAATGTAAAATGAGAGTAGTTATACTTGTGAAGTGACAATGCTCTAAAGCCTGCATAAAATAAAGCAGAGAAGAGCATAATGTCTAGTTGACAAGAGAAACAGTTTCCCCTCCATGTCTTGTCAGGTATTTAGAAGCCAACTATAAGGGTGATCATCAGCATCAAGTATCTCAGCTGGAAAACAAAGGAGCTGCTCTAACTATTAGAAAGGGAGGCAGAAATCTGAACATAATTGTGCTAGAAAAGGCACAGGATTGAAGTGCTCCAGACACAGAAGCCAGTTTTCCCCAAGGTCAATGGAAATAATTCAGACATTTTGTATTTTTCCATCAACAAAACAACAGAACTTTCATGCTGCATTAAATCAATCCTGAGTTATGGTCATCACAACTGAGCATGCTCAGACTGGGCAACCCAAATGCAAAAGATGCTTTCTAGCAACTGAGCTGGACCACATGCAGCAGCTGCCTACTCATTTTCTTTGTACAAAAGCAATATTGCTGATACTTGAAAGCAAAACAAATGATAAATACAAATACAATTTTTCTAACATATTGTATATCATTTGGACTCTCTTCCTAACTTCTCAAACTCTCTTCCTTGCAAACTTACCTAACCACACACCTCCCCCCACTCCAAAACACAAACATCTAAATGATAACCACATACTCCAAGTAGTCAATATAATTAAGAAAAATCTTTACACTTTGTCATTTTTCAAAAATTATAATGCTTGACAAAGTCATAAAATAAGGTCTTCTGATATCTAGAGGCCAAATAATTTGCAGTGATTTTTGTGGTACTCTGAATGAGTCTTTGTTTTTTAAATAATAGGATTGAGAAATGGAGTGATAAATGTAGTTTGACATACAGAAGAGTACCAGAAGTTTTCTAGTCACATATACTGCTCCCACGAACCTATTGCCATTTTAACTATGCTATATTCCAAAACATATTGCACATTTAAAGGTATATTATTCTTTAAATTAAAGCAGTAAAGTATACCACAACACTAATACCTTTAGCAGTGATCAACATATTTGTATATCATGTTTTTATTTGACTCTTTTCATATGAAAAATTCAGAACATTTGCAAGCTTAAAAACTCAAGGAATTTGTTTTTAAGACTAATAGGATATATGCATATATATTTTTTATAAACTCATAAAAAATGAGATTTTAAAATTATTAAGATCAAACTAAAATTTCATTCGAGATCTTGACCAACCTGCATTAAAAAAACTGTATCGTAAGCCTTTTGTCATTATTTATTACACACTCTTTAGAAAAGGTTTTCACAAAAAGTCAAAATAATATCCTCATACTGCTATAAATTGAGGTAATGAAGTAGGTGGACAATGGCTTCTAATCATCAATTTCATTCAAAATATACTTTTTAAGGCAAACCCAATCAATGCTATAAGGAAGAATTTACAAATGAATCTCCACAACAAGGCCATAAAAAAGGAGAAATGCATTATATGTAATAGCAGTTTTTGTTAATAAGTTGATCTGACAAAAAGCAGTGACTAATGTTTATGTTGATTGACATGTAATTTAATTCAAGTTTGTCCTCTTAAGGAACAAAGTAAACATTGTACTATTTAAGCAAAAATGTTGGTGGAAAAAAAGGACACCATTATTATAATCAATTAAGTGTGGCTCTTTTGCAGGGAATGCTTTTTGCCTGTGAAGATCTTAAAGATCTAGGGCTTGAACTTTTCATGAGGCATTTTGAGTACCAAGTTTAACAATGAATACCACGGCAGCTCCTAAAGATGGAAATAAACCAGCTGTAAAACTATCTTCAGTGTGAGAATATAAATAACAATGGTATTTGGGGACCAAGTATAAAGTTTGCAATTGTCAAAGTGTGAATTGGATATTATCAATAAATTCATTTTCCTTTATGCATACTGATATCTTAATGTAAATCTCTTTTTTGATCAATTGAATTTCTGCTTATTCTTTCAAAATTTAGATTCTTATGATTCTTTCTGAGAAATACAGCGTGTTCTATTGGAGTGCCTAGTCCCTTGTACATAATATTTTGCAAGATCTTCTAACATTTACCAATATAGTCAAATCAAACAGAAAGCAATTTTTATGTTCACACAGGTTGATGAGATGTTAGCTTTGTGTCAAAGGTGATACCATCAAAAATATTTTCAGTTAAACTGTACCACATAAATTTTATCATTTTTTCAAGGAATTATTGAGCTGTGTAGATGCTGAAATATTCTCATTATCTGAAGAATAACTGAGAGGAATGATTAATCTTTGCTGCAGCAAAAATTGAGAAATTGTCACCAACATCAAATAAGTCATATATAAAAACCCCAACTGTTCTTCACAATTTTTATTTCTTTAAATCTTGTTCTGAAGGTGCCTACGCTTGATTGACATTCATAATGATTAATAATTTGTATTAATGCTTTGTTCAATGAAATTCCAAAAGCCATTAGTATATACAAGGTTCTAGGTGCTATGTAATATGCAAAGATAAACCAAATTCATAGTTAAGTTTCTATATAAAAATATGGGTTTTTTAGTATGGTGTGGTTTGCTCATATCTTCTCTTAACTGTTATGACAGTAATTTTAGTGATTGGGTCTTGCTTTATAAATACAACATCACCAATTGCCTCGTGGCTGACACCCAAACTGCATGTAGAATGTGTTCAATGATAGGTAGAAATAAATTGATTCTGCAAATCTAGTCTTGCAAATCAAAAAGTAAATCACTCAGGACTTAAAGTAATTTTATTATGATCAAGTTGTATTTCTGAAAGCTGATCCTCAATGACACAAGCAAAGTCACTCTCTATTGTTTACTAGATAATTATTCCCCAGTGCCTTGTGGTGAAAATACATTTATTGTTCTCTGGTAGTCCTTTCTTTACACAGACAGTTCTTCAACTTTGGCATTCTTAAATATTTTTCTATTTTCCCTAACATTTCTTTGTTACCAAGCATTCAAAAATCAAATATTCTGGTATGTCTTCTTGTCCCATATGCTGTCTTAGAATGTAATTGTCCTTATAACTCCCTCAAACTCATTTTCTCTCTTATAAATATTTCTCCTAGCTAGGTCATGCACAAGATGGTTTGGTGTCTCCTTGGCAACCGCATGGTCTTAACATTTCTCAGTATCCCTTTTACTCCCACTCATCACACTTCACATTTTTGTTCCTATCATTAATCTTTAAAGTGTCTTCACCGAGTCCTTATCTTTGTTTTTATATATCCCATGTTAATTATTTGCATTTTCTTATATGTTCTAGATCCTAGCTTTTTAGTGGCATTAATTAATTTTGTTTGCGTAGCAGAGTACAGATCTATTTGGGCTACTAGTATCTAAGTCTCTCCTGTAGTTTCTTTAGCAGGGTTAGGAAGCCTTATAATCAAGCTGGAAATTCGGTAATGCAGATTCTCCTATATCAAGGCTATATTACCTATTTTGATATCAGATGTAAATATAAAATTTACACAGCAGGTTTAGGGAGCCAGGTTTTGTGATCCTTCCCTATGCTGGCATTGAGCTGCTATTGCCAGCCAAAAGTTCGATAGCAGAGTGTTCAAAATAACAGACTTTGGAATCATGCAGAATTCCTAAATTTGAATCTCAGCTCTTCCTCCTACCAGCTGTGTGATGTTGAACGTGATACACAAGATTCCTTCTAAAGGGGGAATATAGTATCCTCAGAGAGTGGTTGAGAGGATTGATTGAAATAATGTAATATACAGCAGATAGTTAAGAGGCTTTTAATAAACAATTCCTTCTAGCTACGTGGGATAATTTGTGGCCTCTATTTTAGATCTAACCCACATTCATTTACCCATATCCACTTAGTTGATTTCCTAATTCCATCTTAGAGCATCTTATGGAAAAATCAAGGGAATACTTTGACTTATTTTCTTCCTCCATTTATTGGCTCAGTAAACCCTGAATTATATGTTTTTCATTACCCTTCTTGTATCTTATAAACTAGCTTAACAGGGCGCTTCCTAAAATGTTGCAATATCTTTTACCTAAAGAAAAAAAACTGTATACAATATCTGAGAGTAAGGATGTAGAAATACATCTTTAATTGTACAGGTTTTTCATTAGTTTATCTTTGTTTTTAGTTTTTCTTGTGTTGAAAATTTTGCAATTTTTACCCAGATGTAGAGCAAAGGGGATCGTGCATTATGCTTCAAACCTTTGCATAGATAATTTCATGCACTGCTATGCTTCTGAGCTAGTGAATTTTCTGTAGTTATAATTTCTTCCTTCTGTGGGCTTTGGAATTTTCCTTGGCAAGATTTCTTTACAGTTTTGGGGTAGATACATTATGACATGGAGGAGTGTATGTGATTCAAGAGGATGTAGCCCCAATCCCTGGACTCTTTTCTGGCTACTGACTGTCCACAGCTCTTCACTAAGCCTCTGTACCTTCTCTTGCTGAGTCAAACACAGCTGACATGCTGCTAGATTTAGTTTTTATATTGGATTTATGCACAATTTTCTTTAGAAATAAACTGATCCATTATTTTTGAAATCTCAGTCCTTTAAAAGATATGTTATAGTCTGTGTTATTTTTTTCTTCTAGTGACACTTAAGTGTGTAACGTTGTGTTCTATATGTAGATTTAACAAAATTCCTGGACACCCATCACTTTTGGTACCGACATTTTTTATGTTTATATTTTTTGTCTCTTCATTGCATAATGCCTGTCAGTATTCTCTTAAGAGAACTGGTGGCAGGATCAATTATTCCAGGATGCTATTGCAAGCCTGGAATGTTCCGAAATGCTTAGCCTTTGACCTATTATACGTGGCTTTTCTTAATCCAGTCACCTACATGCAATTTACATTGTTCATTTTAATTGAAGTTGCATCAGTTAAGGGCATGATTTTGTAATTTTAATTTTTTTCTCCTAACTCCCACCCTCACTGTGAAGTTACAGTTTTCTCAGGCACATATCTTTGTACCACTGAGGCACCTTTATTTTATCTTTTTTTTTCTTTCCTGAACCAGATGTAAATGACTAAAAGCTCTAAAATAGGCATGCATTTTAACTAGAAATTTCTTCTACTCTTAAGAGTACATAAGGAAGAAAAGAAATAATAAAGATTTTGAGATAAGAAAGCCTATTGTAGCATTGAAAAGAGTGGAAAAATTTGGAAGCAACTTCAGGGGTGATAAATGTGGATTGGTTAAATAAATGTGAGTATAAACTTATAATGAAATATTGTATAATTTAATGACCAATTAGTATATGCTAAGCACTGTGCTAAGTATTTTATGTATAATCCCATTTAATTTGTACATTAGTGCTATGAGGCAGGTATTTTTATTATCCTCACTAGATTTAAAGGCAATACAATCTTAGAAAAAATTGAGTAATTTAAGCCAAATTACACAAGTCTCTGTAGTAAATAACAGAATTTAAATTCCAGAATTTCTGTCTTCAGAACTAAATGCCTTAAACTTCAGGGTGTCTTGAATTTGTAATAGAGAAAAAATATTCATGATTTAAGTGAGAAGAGATAATATTAGTTTGGTGCAAAAGTAATTGTGTTTTTTTTCTTGTTATGTTTAATGGCAAAACCGCCATTAGTTTTGCATCAACTTATTTAATGTTTTCTATGCTTCATATATTTACTTTATAATAGGGTAATACGTCTTGAAATAAAAGTGTGAAAAGAAATGCACAAAAGATTGTTTAATCCAAATTTATACATAAAGTACTTTCTCTAACTATTTTCTTTAGTTATAATGTTTTAAAATCCTTCTCAAAGCAGATATTCTTGTTAATATGGTCAAAGGGCTCAGTGCCATGAATGTAGTTTTCCACTCCACTCCTGTTCAATACCATAAATATTTATCATTCTTTTTGACTGCGTCCCCCATTTCATAATAACCAATTAGACACCTCTTTGGATGTACATCAAGTGCACTTTCTACTTCAGAGCAAACAAAGTGAAATGCCTTCTCCAGTGTTACTTTCTGTTCACTCTAACCGGACTCAATGACCACTCTTCAAAATCCACTGCAATTATCCTTCAGGTTCATTTTATAGGTTAAATGCAATCAATTTTTAAGGGCTGGTGATATTCTTATTAAATAGTCCTATGTGGATTTATTTCATTGAGATCTTTTTGACAAAAGTGATTAAGAATAACCTAAAACTATATTATTCTTCTTCCTTTGGTATGTTTAATGCTTTAACCACTCAAATAACTTCGGTGGTCCTCTTTTCTCTCACTCTTTGCCACTTAGCATTTCTCTCTCTCTCTCTCTCTCACCCAAGAAATTAATGAAGTGGATTTCTAACATGAAAGGAAAGGAAAATGAGAAAATTGATGAATCAGCATCTTATTGGAGTATCTCCTGCTAAAGATGGCCATAAATTAACCAAAGCTTTCAACTTTCAGTGTGAAATATAAGAAAGTTTTAAAAAATAGGAAAGCATGTATTTCTTCGTCATTGTCACCATTCCATTAAAAACACATTTTTCTTTCTGCAATACATCATTGTATTTCTAATATTTGAAGTTTACAAAAATAGGGAAGAAAACACTGGACAAAAAATTGAATATTTGAATTCTATCTCTCTTATTTCTTCTGTGCCTTATTCTTGAATAACTCATTTGACTATGGAAATAATATCACTTACCTTAAAGAGTTGTTTTAATTTGCAAATAGATAATGGATGTGAGAATGAGCAGTAAAGTACTTTCTATCCTATATATACTAGTATATATACCTATTCAGATTTTTCTCCTGAGTTCCAGATGCCTCTACCTGGCTGATCACTAGACATTACAGCTTGGGCTATAGGTATCTAACACAACACATCCAAATAGAATGTACATTTTCTTATGGCAGGTTCTGTTCATGTTATCTCTATACTGGGAAATGATACTTTTGTCAATCAGTCCCCAAGATCAGCAACCTAAGATTCATCCTGGATTCCTTCTTTTACTTTATCTTACAAATTAAATCTTTTCATCTCTCTCTTCAATATCATTCCCTATTCACAGAAATAAAACAGACTCTCTTTTTTCCTGGCATCCTGTGTGTACTTCTATCATGGAATCAAGTGTTATTTTCTGTTACTTTCCTTTTTCTCCTATTTGACTGGAAAACTCCTTGTAGATAAGAAATGTGAATTACCATTGTTGTTGGTATTGTGGTTTGTAGCCTCTCCTTCCATTCATTCAGCACCTGTTTGTTCAATGTCTACTATGTTCTGGCTGCTGATCATACACTGGTGAGTAAGACAGACAAAGATGCAATCTCACATATAGACAAGATGGTCTCTGGAAATTCCATTCTTGAGTAGGGAGAGAAATACCAGATACCAATGGGTGCTACGTATAGAATTAAAAGCAGAGTAGAGTGATGAAGAGTAACAGGGTGACTACTTTAGATGGATGATCAGAAAGGGGGATGTTCAAGCTAATATCTGAATGCCAGGGGAAGAAGAAAGAAGGTAGTGGGCAAGAGGTAGTATGTTATATGAGATCCAGGAAGAAGATGGGACCACCTAATGCATGGATTTGTAAGCCAGGATGTTTAGATTTTATTTTAAATGACATCAGAACCATTTGAGTATTTATGTAATTAAAGAAATCACTTTGGCTTCTGTGGAGAATGTATTATAGAGGGGAACAAGTTAAAATAAGAACAGGAGGCTGTTGTAGGAGTCCAGTCAAGCAGTATTGATGGCTAGGATCCTCGTGGCAGTGGTAAGATGGAAATAAATGCATGGGTTCTGGTATGGTTGGGGCTAGCACTGTACTGAGTATATGACAAATTTGTAATAAATAATTATTAAATGAAAGAATAATTAAATGATGTAAAGATTACTAAAATCAAATCTTTGCCTTCAAATAGCACATAATCTAATTATGGAGGTAAATATACACGAATAATTATAATCAGAATTATTTTTTGATATAATTTTTATTGTTTGAATCCTGTGCTAAATAGGTAAAGGATTTCACTCACCCCATTCATCCTCATGTTCTTGTGGAAAGATTAACAAATCTTTTTTAATGTTGAAGAAAATCAAGATTAATATGCAGATTCTACAAAAGAGTTGCTATAGATATCCATAAGATCTGAGAGTAAAATGGATAGTAACCTTATTTTAACATTATTGCAATACAACTTGATATATATATTTGAACTTACAGTTGTTTTGCTGTTAAAAAATTTCTTTTTAAAAATTCACTAATTTTTAAATTAGACACAGTGGCTTCATGGCTGTAATCCCAGCTACTTGGGAGGCTGAAGCACGAGAATCTCTTGAACCCGGGAGGCGGAGGTTGCAGTGAACCAAGATCATGCCACTGCACTCCAGCCTGGGTGACACAGTGAGACTCCATCTCAAAAAATAAGTAAATAAAAATTAGTAATGGAACAAATTATCATGAGGAGAGCAGCATAAAATGTAAAATAAAAGGGAACATAAAATCAAGTCATGCTCTTTAGATTTACAAGAATGTCTTTTATCAGACTCTTACTATGTGTCAGATTCCTGGCAAAACATTCAATATGCATTGCATCACTTAATAATGATAGCTAATAAATAAATGACACATCATTTAATATACATTCATTTGTAATTTGAAGTATTTTAAATATTCATTATGAATTCCAAGCTAAAATATGTACTTTAACAAATGCTAATTTGTTATATCTGTGAATTTTCCCAAGTGTATATTGATAGATAGTGATGAAGTTTCATTCCAGAATAATCAAGCTTTTGAATCATCAGGTAAACATACAAGCATGACTAAACATTTCATGAAAGTTTTCTCTAGGCACTCATTTTTATAACATTAATTTAAAGTGTTTATGTTTCTTTGCAAGTGCTGACAATGATACCAAAGAAAAACTTCAAAGTAACCATTAGGTCTAAGTAGGATAGTGTCACTCTTGATTTCCTGATATTTCCTAATATTTTTGGATTAAATGAGTAATAAGACTTAAGAGATGATCTATTTTGGTCATGCATAAAATGACTATGGGAGAAACACACTGAGGTAAGAATGTGCTGTTTTTCTACAAGATTCAGATTGCCATGCAACTGAATCACCAAAGGACAAATGCCATTATTAAAAACAAAAAACAAAAAAAACCCCTGAAATTTGGGACTCAGGCATGGTCAGACTGTGAAACTGACTACTTATCACAATTTGAAGAGAGCTGGGAAAAGTCTCTCCTCTTTCCCAACTCTAAAACAATTTCCCCACCTGTTTTGCCACAGTCCCTGAAAAATTCCAATTAGACATATTTGTGGTTAATTTTTAGGGGTTATCAGACAATAGAGAAAAATGTAGCTTGTAGGAAAGAGCATTGAATTTGGAATCAGCTATTCTGCTTTGAACAAGCTTGTCACCTCTGACCCTCCTATTGCGAAGTTGGGAGAAGAATATCTTTCTCAAAGAGTTGTGCTGTGAGAACTAAATGTCATTCCATAAGTATTTGTGTACTAGAGAATGCTACATATAGTGATGCTAGTTCACTTAATTTTTCCCACAGTGGACAGACAGCTCATAAGTTTTGGAAGATGAGAGCACCAGTTGTTCTGTAAGGATTCAGGTAATATTATGAGTAACACTACATTGTAGAAAAAGGCAAGCAAAGCACATTTTGATTACTTCACTCTTTTGTAAGAGGCAGGCCATCAATGAAGGCAAAGTTTGATAAGCATGTGACATGGAACTGTATTAAATAATCTGGAAATTCCAGTCTGTCCTTCAGATTTCAGGATGGCAGTGTTCCCAGAGAAGTTACTCATCCTGTTCCTAAAAACTTCAGAGAAAGAATTTTCTGCCTTAGTAAAGCATCCTACAGTTTGCCAGTCACAACGACGTAGAAAGGCTTCCAAATATCTTGCTGCATTCCTGCTGCAGTTGGCCTGATTGTGCCCCTATTGGAGATGGAAAAGTCCGAATGGAATTTGCTTAAAAGAAATTCATTATGTATTGTAGAAAAAAAATTGATGACACTAACAATTCACTTTGCAAAAAGTTTTTTAAACTTTACATAGCAAATTTATTGTTAAATAAAATAGCACTTTTCATCTATTTATAAAATAGGTTCAAAATCAAACAGATAAATTTAAATATATAAATATACAAATATTCTTGTGGTAAGTGGCTTAATGGGAGAAAATTCTCCTTTGGGTTCCTAAAACTTTTAGTTACCAAAGGTCTAGATAGCTGAAGTCACCTTTGAACAATTTTAGTTAGCTTTGTTTATTGAAGAATTTAAAAAGGGTAAAACCACAAAGAATGAGGGAGAGAACGAAGAAAAAAAGACGAGAATGTCTTGTAAAATTGAATGTACTTGAAAACTAACATAGAACGATCTAGCTGTCTGAATTTTACTGAGATATATCAAAAAGCTGTTTGACTCTGTATAGACTAAAAAAAGTTTGTTTGAAAAAGCATAGGAAAGTTTTGTTTTTACTGCTTTTTAAAATAATAACTAACATAAATGTTAATAAGTTGAGCATATTTTCAAAGAAGTGAATTTAATAAGCTTTCCACATTCAATATATACATTAATTTTTTCTAATAACTTTTTAAATGATAAGAATAATGCCTTCTTATACGGTTTTATTATTAACCAAACAAATTAAAATATGTTAGAGTCCATTAGGCAATTAGGTAAACAATGAACTGCTTACTTTGGAGGCAAAACACATTTGGGCAACTAGACTATTATCAAGTAAATAAGCACTTTAGAGCACTAAATGGTACCCTAAGGAATAGGGTATAGTGAAATAGTGGTATAGTGAAATGATTAAGTGGTAATAGTTAATATTTATTGAGTGCTTATTGTAGTCAGGCACTACTGAATGCTTCATAAATACTAGTTTATTTATTTTTTACAACTCTATGATGGAAGTACTATTTTTATTTCTATGTCATATATGTGGAAACTGAGGTCAGAGAGAATATGGAAGCTGCCCAAGTTCTAAGAGCCCAGAAGGGACAGATTCAGGAATGGAAACCAGGTTGTCAGATCCCAGGAACACACCCTTTTATCTACGGGGTAACATTACTCTATCATAGGGATGCCCAAGGCAGAAGTCAGGGATGTTATGGAGAACAAATGAGCAGAGTTCAGATTTAATGTCATTTCCTGCTATGCAAAATTAGATGTGCTGGTGCTTTCTAACTTTCTTACATTTGCCAAAGGAAATGATGAATATGCAGTGATCAGCACTAAAAAGAGTTACTTGTTTTTTGTTTTGTTTTGTTTTTGAGATGGAGTCTTGCTCTGTTGCCCAGGCTGGAGTGGACTGGTGCGATCTCGGCTCACTGCAAGCTCCTTCTCCCGGGTTCACGCCATTCTCCTGCCTCAGCCTCCTGAGTAGCTGGGACTACAGGCGCCCGCCACCAAGCCTGGCTAATTTTTTGTATTTTTAGTAGAGACGGGGTTTCACCGTGTTAGTCAGGATGATCTCGATCTCCTGACCTTGTGATCCACTCGCCTCGCGGAGTTTCGCTCTTGTAGCTCAGGCTGGAGTGCAATGGCGCAATCTCAGCTCACTGCAACTTCCGCCTCCAGGGGTCAAGTGATTCTCCTCAACCTCCCAAGGGACTACAGGCACCCGCCACCACACCCAGCTAATATTTTGTATTTTTAGTAGAGACAGGGTTTCACTATGTTGGCCAGGATGGTCTCCAACTCCTGACCTCAGGTGATCCACCTACCTCGGCCTCCCAAAGTGCTGGGATTACAGGCATGAGCCACCACGTCCAGCCCAAGAATTACAGTTTTTTGTTTGTTTTTTTTTAATGTAGAATTAGAAAGCTAATCCTTCTAAATCCCAACAAAGTGGTCTATGCAGGATAAAAATATATCCTTAGGTTGTTTCAAAATGAAAATGTTATACAATGCACAGCAACCTGGTGCAGTGCTAACTAGATTCTTAGAACTTCAGCTTTGCTCTTGGTATCCTCTAAGGGATATCAGTTTATATAAAAAGTCTTATTGTCAGATAGAGCATGGCATCATATTTTCAGTTGGTAACTTGAAGATCCTTTGAGATAATCCTGTTCAATTCTGTTATTCTAAAAAGGAAGAACCCAAGACTCAAGTATTACTGTAAGCAGTAAGCAGGAGTGATTAAAACCTAAGCCTTCTGAATCTTTGTGTTTAATATTTCCAGACAGCTCACATAAGTAAATAGAGGCACTATAGGCAGAATGCCTGCATCCTTCAGCCCTGATTTCCTCCTGCTTTGTACTCTGAATACTCTATTAGCTTCAAGAAAGAAAAATGAAGAGAAAGCTTCGGGATAGAATTTTATTGCTCTCAAGAGGTGTCAGAAAGTCATGAAACCAAAGGAAGGATTATCCCCTTCTGACGGGCAGGGGATAATCTTTGCTATTGTGGGTATAGCGGTCTGACAGGACTAGTGACTCCCTGGGGCTATTTGATATTTCTTAAATAAAGAACCTTTGGAATACCTTGCCTGAGATAGGTTTCCATGGAAACAGTGGAGTCAGCTGCAGTCGGTTAGTAAAAGATTTCACCAATTTGCTTACCTTCCAAAACATGGTTAGTGCAGACTCTCAGAACAGAAGCTCTACCTCTAAAGCATTTGACATTGACCGCTGACTGTTTCAGGAGGTCACCTTTTAAATGCTATTCTGCAATCAATGATGCTAAAGCAGTCTGAAAAAAATTCTGTAAGAGTTGTCAAGCTGACAATAGTCTCACTATGGAGCTTGAAGTAAGAATGCCTGTGTTAAAAAGCCGTAAAAGCATCTCCAGCTCCTTCAAGCCCCCTGCCTCCACTCTTCACCCTAGAAAATTTATCTATAGACATCTTTCAGTTTCTACGTCAGTGATGAAGTGTAGAGGAAGAAGGAAAGAAGAGACAGAAAGGAGGGATGGGTGCAGGATGACTTGCAAAATTAAAATGCACAATACCAAGTGCAAGCAAAGAAGGAACCAGTATAAACTCTTATGTATTGTTGATGGTAAACGTTTTCAGGAAAAAAAATAGTATTCCTAGTGGGTTTGAAAATGCACACAATCTGTGACCTAGGTGTTGCACTCCTTGGAGCAGTCTCAAGACACCCTGCATATGTATACCAGAACAGATGGACAAGAACATTCCTGGCATCCCTGAGTGTAATAGCAAACATACTGGAGCCTTTACTGAATATTCTACATGTAGCAGTGTGGCTGATGCTCCCAAACTAATCTTGAGTGAAAAAGCAAGTCATAATGTGTCTGGAATTGGTGGGTTCTTGGTCTCACTGACTTCAAGAATGAAGCCACGGACCCTCGCGGTGAGTGTTACAGCTCTTAAAGGCAGCGTGTCTGGAGTTTGTTCCTTCTGATGTTCGGATGTGTTCGGAGTTTCTTCCTTCCAGTGGGTTCGTGGCCTCGCTGGCTCAGGAGTGAAGCTGCAGACCTTCGCGGTGAGTGTTACAGCTCATAAAGGCAGTGTGGACCCAAAGAGTGAGCAGCAACAAGATGTATTGCAAAGAGCTTAAGAACAAAGCTTCCACAGTGTGGAAGGGGGACCCCAGCGGGTTGCCACTGCAGGCTAGGGCAGCCTGCTTTTATTCTCTTATCTGGCCACAGCCACATCCTGCTGATTGGTCCATTTTACAGAGTGCCAATTGGTCTGTTTTATAAAGAGCTGAGTGGTCCGTTTTGACAGGGTGCTGATTGGTGCCTTTACAATCCCTGAGCTAGACACAAAAGTTCTCCACGGCCCCACTAGATTAGCTAGATACAGAGTGTCGATTGGTGTATTTACAAACCCTGAGCTAGATACAGAGTGCTGATTGGTGCATTCACAATCCCTTAGCTAGACACAAAGATTCTCCAAGTCCCCACCAGATTAGCTAGATATAGAGTGCTGATTGGTGCACTCACAATCCCTTAGCTAGACACAAAGTTTCTCCAAGTCCCCACTAGACTCAGGAGCCCAGCTGGCCTCACCCAGTGGATCTCGCACTGGGGCTGCAGGTGGAGCTGCCCGCCAGTCCCAAGCCGTGTGCCCGCACTCCTCAGACCATGGGCGGTGGATGGGACCCGGCGCTGTGGAGTAGGGGGCCGCGCTCGTCGAGGAGGCTCAGGCCGCACAGGAGCCCAGGGCGGAGTGGGGAGACTTAGGCATTGCAGGCTGCAGGTCGCGAGCCCTGCCCCTTGGGGAGGCAGCTAAGGCCCAGTGAGAAATCGAGTGCAGCGCCGATGGCCCAGGTGCTAAGCCCCTCACTGCCCGGGGCTTGCCGGCCTGCCGGCCGCTCCGAGTGCGGCGCCCGCCGAGCCCACGCCCACCCGGAACTCGCGCTGGCTCTCAAGCGCCGCGCGCAGCCCCGGTTCCCGCCCGCGCCTCTCCCTCTACACCTCCCTGCAAGCTGAGGGAGCCGGCTCCGGCCTTGGCCAGCCCAGAAAGGGGCTCCCACAGTGCAGCGGCGGGCTGAAGGGCTCCTCAAGCGCGGCCAGAGTGGGCGCCAAGGCCAAGGAGGCGCCCAGAGCGAGTGAGGGCTGTGAGGGCTGCCAGGATGCTGTCATCTCTCAATAACAGGATAAACACAGTAAGAGCATAAAATGTTCAAAAGTAAATAGTATAGTATTTATAAAGAAGCATACAAAAAAGATACAATTACAAAGAAAAAGAATTATTAACACAAAATTTAGCATTGTTTTTATTTTTATGTTTGGAGAAGAAAGAGAAACATTTTTATTGGAGAGAGTAACATGGGTATTGGTAATGCTCTACTTTTTTGCATTTTTAAAATTTAACCATGCATATCCTGATAGACACTCTTGAAATTACTTTTAAAATAAAAATATTACAAACTTAATAAATAATAAAAATTGAAAACAGAAATTCACTTACAATGTTATATGACTTTAGTCATTACCTTTATCTTTCTTAACAAAGAATATTATAGCTAAATGGGTATTCTTATTATCAGATTTAACAACATTTGCATAGAATTGTATGATTTATTAAGATTATTAAGGATATTTGCAACACTTTAAAGTGGATTCGATTATTTCTGAATGGCAATAAAATAATAGAAGCTCAAATGTGATGCATCCAAGAAAACAGAGCTAAAAAATGAATACACTGGTGGCTCACTCATGCCTGTAATCCCAGCACTTTGGGAGGTGGAGGCAGGCAGATTGCCTGAGGTCAGGAGTTCGAGATCAGCCTGACCAACATGGTGAAACCCCATGTCTACTAAAAATACAAAAATTAGCTGGGCATGGTGGCAGACGCCTGTAATCCCAGCTACTTGGGAGGCTGAGACAGGAGAATCGCTTGAACCCAGGAGGCAGAGGCTGCAGTCAGCAAAGACTGGGCCATTGCACTCCAGCCTGGGCAGCAAAAGCAAAACTGTCTCAAAAAAAAAAAAAAAAAAAAGAAAAAAAATGAATACACTGAAACTCTGGTCTTGTGACTCAGCGACCCAATAGTCTTCTTACTTGACCATATTAAAATCTCACACCCATTCTTGCTGTGCTTCTTATATGTTACACTCGTTAATTATAATTAGTTGGCAGTTCATCATTTTCATTTCATCTCTCAACAGTCCCCTCTTCAAACTCTTCACTGCATTTGCTCACAATTACCTTAAAATCTTCTGCTTTCTCACATGCCTGGGTCTTTGCACATCCTACTTCCTTTGCCTTTGGTGCGCTATCAAATTGTACCTTCTCTCTAGTCCTTTTAGTTTGCTCATTTTGCTTCATTCTTCAGGTCTGAGCTTAGATGACTCTTGATCCAGGACACCAGAGTCCGCAGGTTAGGTGTTTCATGGTATCCTTCACTGCATTTACTTTCAGGGTACTTATTGATATTATTTACTAAATTGTAAGTCCCTTGAGAGCAAGCATTTTGCATTGTTTACTCTCTTATTTCTAGTATCCAGATCAGCGTAGCTGTTAGCTGTTGCCTTAACGAGGCTGCAAAACAAAATATCACGAAACAGTGGCTTAAGGCAGCAATCATTTATTCTTGCTTATGCATTTGCAGATTTCCTGGGGTTTGGCTAGTCTGGATTTGGCTGCAAGATGTAGATTGAACTCACCTCTGCTCCACATGTCTCTCCTCTTCCCAGGACCTGTGAACTAGTTGGGTCATGCTTTAATCATAGAGCATGCATAGAGCATGCAGAAGGACAATAGAATATGCAAGCACATTTAAAGCTGCTAATTCACTTACATCATGTTGCTAGTATCCTTTTGAGATAGTCATATGGCCAATCCCAAAGTCGATGAGTAGGAAAGGGCACTCTGCCTTTAGTGAAAGGAACTTCAAAGACACATAGCAAAGAGAGTGGACACAAGGAGGGGTAATAAGACCAATATATATCACACCCAGTGCATGCCATACACAGGAGAGCTTCTAGATGCCAAATGTTGCTTTGTTGTTGCCTTGTCTTTCCTTTCTTGGGCTCCTTCATCAGTCACAGAGCTCTTTTCTTATGCTGCCTCTTCTCCAAACTTCACCTACCCTAGGCTTTTACTCATAACCAGAATCTATTTCCCAACCGAGTATATCTTTCTGTTCAGCTTTATGCATCATAACAGATGACTTTAGGCCACCAAAATGTCTCAAAATCCAGGATAATGGATTGTTAATAGAGTTACATAGGTGAGAATGATGATTTGGATAATCCAATAGCCTTGCCTAAAACTCCTTAAATTCCTCATTAGTCTTCAGTGATATACTTTATGGATAGTAGGGCTGAGCCTCCAACATCTCCTGACCAGTGTGTCTTATGGCTACTGTTATCACTAATTATAAATGTGTCTTGCTTACTTCTTAATAGTAAAAAACCGAATTATTTTTCATCTTTCTATAAATCCCTTTTAATTTAAATTGATAAAAAGAAACTAGAGGGAAAAGGAATGAGTAATAAATATATTTTTTAAAATGCAAGCTATATTTAGTCTCTGTCCCAAATACATTTTATTCAGGTAAAAAAAATCTTTTAAAGTTCTTTAGGAGCCAGTATATATAGTTTTATGACATTAATAAAAACTTTTAGTGAATTCTATATGAATAGCGGGTGTTTTTAGAATTGGAAATAAGTTTAATTATGGAATTTTGGTGAGCATTTTAGAGATAAAGATAGTGGAAATAATTGTGCCCTATATTCATCTTTATTCAGAGATGTTTTTGTTAGCAAAGCTTTTTATATTATTGGAAAAAGTCATAAGTATGTATACTGTTTCCATAGAAAAACTATATTTTAAATTGTGTAGCTATAAAGTTTTATTTGTGTCTGTTTAATAATTAATAGAAAAGAAAATCAATAGTGATTTGATTTAAAACATTATCTTGTGAGAAATGTGTGAATGTATTATAAACGTAGGCCTGGTTATTTATTTTTAGTTTTCATTATTAATTATTATGGATACATAATAGTTGCACCTATTTGTGATGTACATGTGATATTTTGATACAAGCATATACTGTATAATAATCAAATCAGGGTAATGGGATATTTATCACCTCAAGCATTTATTATTTCTTTGTATTACAAACACTCTAATTCTACACTTTCGTTTTGATTATTTCATTTGTAGGGTCTGTGGTGATTTTAAAACATGGTCGTAGTTCCTGGTTTTCTTTCCGTCAAGATCAGTTGAGATATTTGCCACTTAAGAAAGGATAACTGTTTTTTTTCTGTTTCATATGTACTTTTATTTTGATTGTGAACCCTTGAGTCTTTCGTGCTATGAGGAAGCATACTCAATCTTGATAAATGGCTTCTTTTAAAGATGAAAGCCAATTCACCTTGTTTTGTGGGTTCCAGTAAACTTGTAACCTTAAGGTTCTAATTATGTTTCAATTTATCATATCTAGACCACCATTTCTAGCATATCAGTAGACACTAGTTCACTTGGGAATATCTACATAGAAGGCTATGGCTTCCTTGCTGGTATTTTGCTTTTTCGGTATTGAGAACTTAAAGTTTAGGCTTCTGGCACTTACCTATATGTTTGTTTTGAGTCTACAGAAGCTTAATTAAATTATTCATGTTACATTTTTGACTTTCTTCCATCATAATGTTTATTAAAAATGTGATTTGAGTTATAAGCTTCTGGTTCCCAGGTGGTTGAGCTCAGACAATAATGGCAGAACCTTGAAGAAAAGCAAACAATACAACCTTTCCTAAAGGGGAGCTTTTCTACCTCTACAGAATCATTTGCTAAAGAACTCTCCTGACTTCTTCATCTCAAAGCAAAGATGTTAGCTAATCTTAGACAAATTCTCTTACAGCATAGCACTCTCTGACTCAATGGATATGACTCAGCATGCTTGACAGCCAGATCTAACCTTGAAACATCAAATGCAATTTCCTGGAAACTGTTGTCAAATCTGTTTACAAAGCCAAGCAGAAAAGGTTTCATCAGGAATTCATTGTGCATCTGTCTTGAGTATCTATGGAAGCTCTTTTATCTGTGGGGAGGCTATAGAAATTACAGAGAAGAAGGTGAGATGTAAAATGTTTACCTGTGGCAATGAACTGAAGACAGAGAGAGAGAGAGAATGAGTTTTATTTCCTTTCTCACTCCTTCACTCTCAACACACATACACATATACAAAATCACAACACACACACACACACACACACACACACACGGGAAAAAGGGTAGGGAGGGGAGGAAATACAGAAAATTGCCATTTCAATGGAGACCTGATTAGGTGTCATATTAAAGTCTGGGGAGAAGAGATCATAAGAACTAGAAGAACGAGTTTTTCTCTCCACTGCTGAGGTGGAGCAAAGGGTGTGAAAATGAGAGGAGTGTCAGAGAGATTTGGAGAAAGGTGTATGAAAGGTATGCTATACCCCTCCAGTCCATCCTCCTCATTATGGTAGTCAAGTTAGTGGTATTTGACTCATCTTACCATGCAATTGGATGCTCCTATGGGACCTACCCTTGGAGTTTTTGGGTGAGTCTTTAATTAGGGAACACTTCATGTCCCATTTAGGAGTGACAGTCATTTCTAAATTTCTCATATAGGTCAAGGTCATGCCAGAAGATTAATTCAAATCAAATCATGAGCCAGATCAACAGTTTCTCTAGAAATTGCTCAGTAGTGGAAGGGTACCCTTTCAACAGTTTGTCAGATGGGTGGTGTTAACTAGTTATCCAGAGATGATCAAGTGGTCCACAGATTGGTACTTTACCCTTCCATGGGGCTTCAACTACAACTGTCAACAGCTGGTCACTCTGAACACCTGGATAGAAAGGAGGCCGAACTGAGAGAATATGCATAGTTCCCCCTTTTCAACTCCCCTCTACCTTCTGCAATCCCTGCCTCTGCCAGCTCACTATATCAGAGTCCTTCATCCCCCTACCAGGAGTTAGGCATTTGTGACTCCTGTGAAATTAAAAGTAAGACCAAGAGGAAGGGGAAGAGTAAAGAAATCGGAAAGAAGAAAGATTGAAAAGATGTATTAAATAATAACCTTAGTGTTAGACTGAAAGATATCATCCCCCAAATTTTGGTTTTCAACAATCAAGCAGAAAAGGAGGCTCCTAATTGAGTTGTGATAGTTCAAAGTTTTGTCCGCACATTTGATTGTGATTGATTGAACAATCAGTTACACCTGTTATGTGTGCTACTTCTGGCAGTGAGGCATCAGCTTTTATTCTTTGGTAAGTTTGCTCCCACCTATGAAAAACACTAATGCATCAACATCTCGCCTAATTTCCTGGCCAAAAATTTTATTTTTGTTTAACTACATTCAATTTCTTTAAACTTAAGAGGAAAAAGGGAAGTCTTTTGGTTGGTCCTGATTTTATTACATTTATTATACTAGTCAGGGTAAATATATTTTATGCTCTAATAACAAATAAACTAAAATTTCAGTGACTTGCTTAATGCAACAAAAGATTCTCTTACTCAGACAGTGGAATGTAGAGCAGCCCTCTTTCATCTTGTGGCAAGACTTTCTAGAACTTTGTTACTTAACAGAGTAGCCACTAGTTCCGTGTGACTACTGAACACTTGAAATATGTGGAGTCTGAATCCAAATGTGCCATATGTGTAAAATACACATGGGATGTATTAGACATAGTAAGATAAAAAGAATATCAAGTATCTCAATAATTATTTTTATATTGATTGCATGTTGAAAGAATAATATCTTGGATATATTAGATTAAATATTATTGATTATTTAGTCTATTAATTTTAATGAGGCTGTTAGAAAATTTAAAATTACATATGTGGCTTGCATCATATTTCTATTGCACAGCAGCTTTAATCTAGGAACACATGGCTACTAAGAGACGGAGGGGTGCAACACTTCTTATCTTAGCTACATAGGACTGTAAATAACATGTCATTGCCATTCATATTTTACTCTCCAAAACTAGTCATGTTTGGATGGAGTTACAAATCATCCAAACCTAACTTGGATGATTTGTGAGTCCCCAGTGTCTGTGCCATACCATCCTTTTTCTCTGTTTGCAGTTACTCATTACTCTCTTACATCTATCCTTTCCTGTTCTCATTTTTTTTTTTGCTCATATTTCATTCTTTGTGGAGACACAGAGGTTTCCTTCTTCCAGATAATCTTATTGTCAATGTTTGTGACTCTTCCTTCTGTGCCCAGCCTCCTGGAAAAGTAACTCAATTGATCCTTCTCTTCTGCTAGACTCCCATATGGAATCATCATAGAAACCAATGTTCAGTACATCATTTGATATACTATTATTCATCCGATTACAATACCATTTATGGCTTAAGAGGTACATGCTGAACTGTGATATTTAACTTTTCACATTTAATCAGTTTAAGATCATGACACAACTGCCCAGAACATCCGGCTTTAACATTTCACATATGATTATTAGGTTAAAAAGAGATGAATACCAGTAGAAACTGCTGCAGAATTAAAAGAATTGAAAGGATTGGTAGAACCAAGGGGTGAAGGCAATAATTCTACTAGTATCATGCTACCAGATATATATTCTAGAAATTGAAGAGTTTAGAGTAAGACATTAGTAGCAGAAGAAACTAAATTTCATATCATGAGCTTTATTTGTATTCACTCTACTTCCACTTTTTAATACCTCTAAGTTGTAAATCTTGTATGTCTCATTTAACAAGAAGGCCTCTGTTTTTTGTGGGTTTTTTTAAAATAAGGAACTTAAAATTAAGAAGTGATTCAGAAAAGGAAGCAAGAAAGCCACTGGGTACCACAGGAGGTCAGATTATAGGTTGAATTGGCCTATTAAAAATGCTAGGAGCTATGGTACCCGCTCTAATACAGCTTCTAGGTTTTCTTTTTCAACTTCCTGCCTCACTGTTCTACTGCATAAGCTCCTATTACGGAGCCACAGGCCTTATTGACTGATTACTGGGGTCAGTCAGGTGTGGAATGGGTTAGGAATTGCTATAATATCTCATTACCTTGCTGTTCTGCTTCATTATCTGACCAGCCTCGGGCAGGGTGCTGGGTATAATGCCATTCTGCAGTGCAGGAAGAGACAGCTTAATTTTAACAATCTTAACAACCCATAAAGAGAATATTCTAGAAATTAAGGCATATAAACAAACAAGGATATCTCATCTGCTATACACTTACTTCCAAAGCTAAAATGCGGTTACAGTTTTCAAGTTAAATTGCCAAGAGTGTGGGAAGGGGATTCACTGTCACAGTGAGCATTTTGAAGTATAGTTGTTGGTTGAGATCAACCTGCAGATTTCTTTCACCTGTAGGCTCAGGAGAAGTTTTTTCTTGGTCGAAGTTGGCAGGGACCTAGCACCAGGGGACTGAACCATGCCACATTGCTGGGTCCATTGTCCTCTTATTCCCAATTCAATTTCTGGCATCTAGTTTAGTATTCCCTCATGGTAATTATACTCCCAACTCTATCTGCTGTCAATGCAGTCTCAAAATGCATTGGAAGCCCAGGGCACTAAAATCTAAGGGAAAGTTGCTTGCAATCCCATTTGGAATAGGGGGATATCAACTGATGTTATATCATGAGCTTTATTTTTATCCACTTTTACTTTCTTCTATGTCAATTGAAATTAGATTTTTTACATTAAAAATAATATGACTACTATGACAAAAACTAACAGCTGATTTTATACATATTGGAGTTTATGGTAATTAAACTTTTAGATTTATTTTAGCACTATTTCACTTGTAATTTATTAACTGTTTAGGAGCTTATTTGTTTCATGACTGTCTCCTCCCAGACATGGTACAGTCTTTGAGGGTAAAGACCTAGTCTCTCTTGACATCATAGATTCTTCGTAGATGATGGTCGTAAGAATGGACAATCCTCCATGGTGATTTGATATCAGTGAACATTTTAGCTTATTTCCTCATCTTTCTGCTACTGCTGTTAGGTGCAATTTGAATCTGCTATTACTATTTTCACTTTTCTATAAGTGGGGCATTAATATGCCTGGGTGCATTCTTGTGACCAGGGGTGGATTCCATCAGGAAGTGGCACACTCATGTCCCAGAGGCCTCTTTGGACACTTAAATAATTATGACCTCAGAGGGAGCCATTGGGTAGATCACTAGACTGGAAGCCAAAGGCCTCTTATGTTGCTACACTATCTTACAATGTCATATAAGTTCTCTGAACCTCTGTTTCTCATTGAAAGGAAAAGAGATGAAATGCCTTTTGTACTTGTGTTCTTTTTGAAGCTAGAATGTGAAAACAACCATGGTTATACTTTGCATATAAATACAAATTCAGCTCATGCTGAATCTGATCTCCATAAAAATAAATGGTTGTCAGATACAGTTCAGATATATCAGATAACAAGTGTTGTTCTTCAGGCCTGACCCCTACTGCAAGTTTTTGAGTCTTCCAACTGGGCCACCTATTCCTTTGCTCACTCATACACATCTCAAGCGCACTTTCGTATTTCTGAACTTAGACTATTGTAACAACTTGTAACATTGAAAACACTCACATCATCTTGCAGAAGTCTTATGAGAAAGTGTAAAATGTGAAGTAATCTGCAATATGTGGGTGCCTACGAATTCTGCAATCTTTGGATGGAAAAGGCTTTGGAATCCCCAGACTTTCCACTCAAACCATCTTTCCTGATCAAGAAATTTTATGGAAATCACCTCATGTGGCCAGATTGGCTAGTGAGGATTGAGGACCTGTCCTTCATGCTTCTCTAGGTGTAGCCAAAAAGTGAATCATGGGCAGAGGCCAGAAGGATATGGATGCAATGGTAGGAATCATAGGAAAATAACTACACTATTTTTTAAATGAGCCTTTTAAATGTTACCGAGGAACAATATCCTAACTCAATTATAAAGTAACAATTGAGAAAGATTCTGGAATTCTCTAATTTGGCCATATTCTGCAATTTCTGTATCTAAAAATAATAAAACGATGGTGTCGGGTAGGCTCACATGATGTCTTTTAAGTCATTGAGTCTTATTTTGATTATGCAGAGTGTAGCAATATTCCTGACAATTTGTTCACTCCACTAGGATTCAGAGTCATATTCAAAAATATTTTTTCTTCGTGAAATATTGCCACAGACAATTGAACTTTCTGGTGATTTTCAGTCATGGGATTTGCACTCCACCATCATTTCAGTGGACACCTGGTGACTGCAGCTCTGCTAGTGTGATGTTCTTCATGTTAAGTCCTTGGTTAATGCTTTATTTTTATCCACAGTTCTTCCTACTCACTGCCATTTGGCCTTCATTAAAAAGGCTGAAAACCTGCCTACCACTTCTGCTGCTGCATCTGGCCTCATGGCTAATCTATGAATAATAGTAATTAGCATCTGTGCAGGATGATTTTTATTCACAGAGTTTTGAGACATTAATTAGTGTTATAACATCCTTAAGAGGAAGTAATTATAATTCTCACACTTTTTACAGAGGAAAAAACTGAGACACAGTTGGGTTAACTCACATGTCTAAACTCATGCCCAAGAAGGCAAAGAGTAGACAGGACCTGGGGTGCACACTGCTGCTCTCTGCCTGATGCCACTAAGCTGTCTGTCTGCCAATGTGCTTGCTGCCTCACACTCTCAGGCCTCCCGCATGGCCCCAAACCCTTATTTTAGTTTTCAGAGTGGGGTCCTTGAGTAGAATCTGATAAAAAAGGGCATATTTTCTGAGAAATCAGGCTGGGAAGTCAGCATGGGTTTTCCTCGTGGAGGGTTCTAGGGGAAGTGAGAAGTCCCCTTGTGAAATCATTTGAAATGAATTGAAGACATATAGGATGTTTGTCAGCCATTTATCTTCCTCTTACCATTATTAGTAAACATGACTCCATGATTTCTGACTTACACTCTAATATAGAAGTGAGTTAGTAAAAATAAGTGGCAACTAAACATGTCTACATTAGACCTCATACCTTAATGAACTATAATACAGCTAGTACTAAAATAGAATTTTTCAAAATTATTTGGCTTTTAATTTATGATGTCATAGCTTTCCACATGATGCATACAGCCCGGGTACTATCCCATGAATAACCTTGGGTATCTCTTTAGCTAGGTATTATTTTTAAGTTAATGTTTATTGACAAATCTTAGATGTTTCCATTTTGTGTGTGTGCATTGCTCGTGTACTTATGTACGGATTAGAGACATAATTTCTTAAAACTATTCCACTTTTCATAATTTTGAAACTACTTTTTTAACATTTTACATTAGATGATAAAATGTAAATTATGTCTTCAAATTATTGCTTGAAAAGCAAGAGTTGTTTATTTTGAACAAAATTGGAAAGGTTTTTAGAAGGCACGAGGTACTTGATTGACCTCTCTAGTTACTTTTATGGAGCCACAAGCTTAGGAGCAACTGAACACCCTCTGCTGATACTTCATGTCCTTCTTTTCTCTCTGAAGTGAGACAGAAGTGAGAACTCATGCTGCAGCTGACTGGTTCCCTCTGCAGACCTGTTGGTCAATTTGGTTTCATTTGGGAGAGAAGTAGAAATTGATCCTGTACATTTTATTTAAGTCTAGACTCCAGGTTAAGAAGAAGCAATGTTGTCACTTTAGACAAGAATATCTTCAGATGAAATATGGAATTATGTGATTTTTGAATCTATATGTACTCCATTTGGTCATGAAACAACCCAGGGAGCTAGGTTATGTACTACTATATTGCAAAACCAAATCAAGAAATGTCCTGAGGTGAAAAAATTGGCACATTTTAAGAAGCCAGTAGAGAAGGAAAGTTATCAATTACATTTAAAAGCATTGAATTTTGTTAATTATACCTGTAAAATGAGAGTTGAAACTGCTATTCTCTTCATTCTCAGTGCTGCAGCTTAATTTACATCTTTCTTCCCTTCAACTTATTCCCTTTGTTGTTCAAGTTAATGAATTGAGCCAGTCCTTCTTTACAGAAAAAAATCTTCTGTAACACAAATAGGATCATGTCATTCGCTCTCCTATGTCAACTCCTCCAGTGATTCCTGGGAGCCTAAAATAGATTTAAGATTTCATAGCATGGATTTATAGGTTCTTCACCATGTGGTTTCTATATATTCTAAAATTTCCTACTGAATATTTGGATTCATCCAGGCCTGCTGCATTGGTATAATTTTATTTGGCTGAGAAAGGCATTTCACACTTCTGTACCTTGGTATGTCACAGTGCTCTCATGGGAACATCGTTCTCTTCTCTGTCTGCTAAATAAAATCCTGCTCTTCAAGATGCTCCATCATGGTTATTTTAGAAGCACATTTTCTACCATTCCCCACAAATGGCAGTTAGTTGTTTCTGCCCCATGCTTCAACAGTGCCTCGAACAAATCTCCTCATACATATCAGATTCTATTGTAATTGCTTTAAGGGCAGAAACAATTCTTCTCTGTTTACAAAGCACATAATTATGTTCAATAATTATTTGGTGAGCTATTATTTCATCATTCCGATGTAGTTTTTCCTCTGCAAATAGTAGTGTTGAAATACGGTTCCTTACTGTCATGTGTTATTAGACATTTTAATGGAGTCTCAGTTGTCTCGCCTGAAAAAACTTGTGAAAATTGTAATTATTCACTTCACAAAGATAGTATGTAGATTAATCAGTAGATTCAAAGTGTTCTGAAAATGTAGGGCATATTGTTCAGGTGTCAAGTTCTATTACCTAAGATCAGCAGTGAGGCTTTCTAAATGTCAAGAGGAAAGTTTAAGAACCTGCTGCCACAGAAAATCTATAAGAAGGTGTGAGCTAGGTGTGAAGTTTCCTCTTAAGTAATTTCACTTCTGAATCTTCACATTGATGACTGAAAATTAAGTTTATAGGAATAAGATGTAAGAGTAAATGGAGTGTTCAGTGTTCCGTAGACGTATGTAACAGTGCATTTATAGGAACATGCATGGTGTATATGTATATTTTCATGTGTACTTAAGTACATATGGTATATATGTAAAAAATTATGGTGCACATACATAAAATTATTTTACACATCTACAGGTAGATGAAGAGAGAGAAAGAGGAGAGATAGTTACTTGTTTTTGGTAAACCTGCTGAAGTTTAGGAAGAGTTTGGGTCACACTTCCAACTGATGAGCACTGAAGTTTTTCTTTTATCATTTAGAAAAATTTGGCTGTATGTTACAATGTCTGGTGGCTTTTTTTTTTTTGTACTTTAAGTTCAGGGATATATGTGCAGAATGTGCAGATTTGTTACATAGGTGTACACGTGTCATGGTGGTTTGCTGCAACCATCAACCCATCATCTACATTAGGTATTTCTCCTAATGCTACCCCTCCCCTAGTCCCCCACCCCTGATAGGCCCCAGTGTGTGATGTTCCCCTCCCTGTGTCCATTGTGTTCTCATTGTTCAACTACCACTTATGAGTGGGAACATGTGATGTTTGGTTTTCTGTACCTGTGTTACTTTGCTGAGAATGATGGTTTCCAGCTTGATCCATGTCCCTTCAAAGGACATGAACTCACCTTTTTTTATGGCTGCATAGTATTCCATGTGTATATGTGCCACATTTTCTTTAGGTAGTCTAACATTGCTGGGGATTTGGGTTGGTTCCAAGTCTTTGTCATTGTGAAGAGTGCTGCAATAAACATACGTGTGCACGTGTCTTTATAGTAAGATAACTTATAATCCTTTGGGTAGATACCCAGTAATGAGATTGCTAGATCAAATGGTATTTCTAGTTCTAGACCCTTGAGGAATCGCCACACTGTCTTCACAATGGTTGAACTAATTTATACTCTCAGCAACAGTGTAAAAGCATTCCTATTTCTCTATATCCTTTCCAGCATCTGTTGTTTCCTGACTTTTTAATGATCGCCATTCTAATTGGCATGAGATGGTATCTCATTGTGGTTTTGATTTGCATTTTTCTAATGACCAGTGATGATGAACTTTTCTTCATATGTTTGTTGGCCACATAAATGTCTTCTTTTGAGAAGTGTCTGTTCATATCCTTCGCCCACTTTTTGGTGGGGTTGTTTGTTTTTTTCTTGTGAATTTGTTTAAGTTCCTTGTAGATTCTGGATGTTAGCCCTTTGTCAGATAGATAGATTGCAAAAATTTTCTCCCATTCTGTAGGTTGCCTGTTCACTCTGATGATAGTTTCTTTTGCTTTGCAGAAGCTCTTTAGTTTAATTAGATCCCATTTGTCAATTTTGGCTTTTGTTGCCATTGTTCTTGGTGTTTTAGTCATGAAATCTTTGCCCATGCCTATGTCCTGAATGGTATTGCCTAGGTTTTCTTCTAGGGTTTTTATGGTTTTAGGTCTTACGTTTAAGTCTTTAATCCATCTTGAATTAATTTTTGTATAAGGTATAAGGAAGGGATTCAGTTTCAGCTTTCTACATATGGCTAGCCGGTTTTCCCAACACCATTTATTAAATAGGCAATCCTTTCCCCATTGCTTGTTTTTGTCAGGTTTGTCAAAGACCAGATGGTTGTAGATGTGTGGCATTATTTCTGAGGCCTCTGTTCTGTTCCATTGGTCTATATATCTGTTTTGGTAGCAGTACCATGCTGTTTTTGTTACTGTAGCTTTGTAGTACAGTTTGAAGTCAGGTAGCATGAAGCCTCCAGCTTTGTTCTTTTTGCTTAGGATTGTCTTGGCTATACAGGCTCTTTTTTGGTGCCATATGAAATTTAAATTAGTTTTTTCCAATTCTGTGGAGACAGTCAATGGTAGCTTGATGGGGATAGCATTGATTCTAGAAATCACTTTGGGCAGTATGGCCATTTTGACGATATTGATTCTTCCTATCCATGAGCATGGAATGTCTTTCCATTTGTTTGTGTCCTCTTATTTCCTTGAACAGTGGTTTGTAGTCCTTGAAGAGGTTCTTCACATCCCTTGTAAGTGGTATTCCGAGGTATTTTATTCTCTTTGTAGCAATTGTGAATGGGAGTTCACTCATGATTTGGCTCTCTGTTTGTCTATTATTGGTGTATAGGAATGCTTGAGATTTTTGCACATTGATTTTGCATCCTGAGACTTTGCTGAAGTTGCTTATCAGCTTAAGGAGATTTGAAGTTGAGACGGTGGGGTTTTCTAAATATACAATCATGTTATCTACAAACAGAGAAAATTTGACTTCCTCTCTTCCTGTATGAATACCCTTTATTTCTTTCTCTTGCCTGATTGCCCTGGCCAGAACTTCCAATACTATGTTGAATAGGAGTGGTGAGAGAGGACATCTTTGTCTTGTGTCAGTTTTCAAAGGGAATGCTTCCAGCTTTTGCCTACGTAGTATGATATTGGCTGTGGGTTTGTCATAAATAGCTTTTATTATTTTGAGATATGTTACATCAATAGTTAGTTTATTGAGAGTTTTTAGCATGAAGGGTGTTGAATTTTATGGAAGGCCTTTTCTGCATCTATTGAGATAATCATGTGGTTTTTGTCATTGATTCTGTTTATGTGATGGATTATGTTTATTGATTTGCATATGTTGAAACAGCCTTGCATCCCAGAGATGAAGCCAACTTGATTGTGGTGGATAAGCTTTTTGATGTGCAGCTGGATTTGGTTTGCCAGTATTTTATTGAGGATTTTCACATCAGTGATAATCAGGGATATTGGCCTAAATTTTTGTTGTTGTTGTTGTTGTGTCTGCCGGTTTTGGTATCAGGATGATGCTGGCCTCATAAAATGAGTTAGGGAGGAGTTCCTCTTTTTCTATTGTTTGGAATAGTTTTAGGAGGAATAGTACCAGCTCCTCTTTGTACCTCCGGTAGAATTCGGCTGTGAATCCATTTGGTCCTGGGCTTTTTTTGATTGGTAGGCTTTTAAATACTGCCTCAATTTCAGAACTTGTTATTGGTCTATTCAGGGATTCGACTTCTTCCTGGTTTAGTCTTGGGAAGGTGTATGTGTCCAAGAATTTATCCATTTCTTCTTGACTTTATAGTTTATTTGCGTAGAGGCGTTTATAGTATTCTCTGATGGTAGTTTGTATTTCTGTGGGATCAGTGGTGATATCCTGTTTATCATTTTTTATTGTGTCTATTTGATTCTTCTCTTTTTTCTTCTTTATTAGTCTGGCTAGTGATCTATTTTGTTAATCTTCAAAAGACCAGCTCCTGGATTCATTGATTTTTTTGAAGGATTTTTCATGTGTCTCTCTCCTTCAGTTCTGCTCTGATCTTAGTGATTTCTTGTCTTCTACTAGCTTTTGAATTTGTTTGCTCTTGCCTATCTGGTTCTTTTAATTATGATGTTAGGGAGTAGATTTTAGATCTTTCTCACTTTCTCCTGTGGGCATTTAGTGCTATACATTTCCCTCTAAACACTGCTTTAGCTGTGTCCCAGATATTCTGATACATTGTGTCTTTGTTCTCATTGGTTTCAAAGAACTTGTTTATTTCTGCCTTAATTTCATTATTTACCTAGTAGTCATTCAGGAGCAGATTGTTCAGTTTCCAAGTAGTTGCACGGTTTTAAGTGAGTTTCTTAATCCTGAGTTCTAATTTGATTGCACTGTGGTCTGAGAGACGGTCTGTTATGATTTCTGTTCTTTTGCATTTGCTGAGGAGTGTTTTACTTCCAATTATGTGGTCAATTTTAGAATAAGTGTGATGTGGGAGCACTGAAGTTTTATGTCAGCTCTTTTCAAGCCACAGTATATATCTTCTTGACTTCAGAATTAACTGTACATTAATCAGTTCTTCCTTGGTTCATGGTGACTTCTACATTTGCTGACTGTGAATTTTTGGTAATACAAATATAGGTGTATATACTTTAAATTTCTATAAGACTTTACAACCTTTAAAATTATTTAAAATACGTTTGAGATAAATCCCTGTTTTCTGACACTATCTGGACCAATGATGGGCTGGTTAGTTGAAAAAAGGATCATAAAAAGTCCTTTACATAGAAAACTTAAAAATGGTGCATGCTTAATGTACTGCATTTTTATGTAAATTGATTATAAAAATTAGCATTAATTTCTAAATATTTTAATATTGTGCTAAGGCCTTTTTTAAAATTCTGAATGCCCTGCTTTTATTCCATCTTCTTGCCTAAACTTCATCTGAAATTCCTCATATATAACTTCCTCATTTAGTTTCTTTGAAGTAGAACAAGACTGTAAAGATACTTGTGGAGCCAATAAAGCACAAATTTCTTTTATATATTTTATGATCCCTCTTAATTTTTTAGTTTTCTCAAGATGACTGATTTGAAAATGAATTTAAATAGGTTCACATTTATGAAGTCTTTTCAAAGGATCCAGCTGAGTGTTCATAGAAACAACTTTTTCTACATACCTATTTCCATAAATGTATATAATAATTAATTCAAATATATATTTACAATGCCAAGAGCCAGCACCATAATGTACTCGTTAGTGGGCACCTGGTAAGCATGCAACTCAAGTGTTGGGAGCAGATTACCCAGGCTTCCTAGGGACCTACCATCATAGCATCAGTTGGTATATTCTGCAGAAAGACAGGAAGATACTGGTTATCTGATAATGCAGAGTTTCTTCTCTCTTTCATTACACATGAAAATAGTCTGTTAGGTAAACTTTGGGGAAGTACATTCTTTTGCCATCGTAGTAAGTGGACATCCCCATTTATGCAGCTAACAATTGGATCTTTTGCAATTCAAGCCTGTATTCCTTGAGTTATGGTCCAGTTTCTCATTCACGAGTTTTTTTTTTTTGAGATGGAGTCTTGCTCTGTCACCCAGGCTGGAGTGCAATGGCACAATCTCAGCTTACTGCAACCTCCACCTCCTGGGTTCAAGCGATTCTCCTGCCTCAGCCTCCCAAGTAGCTGGGACTACAGGCGCATGCCACCATGCCCAGCTAATTTTTTTTTTGTATTTTTAGTAGAGATAGGGTTTCACCATGTTAGCCAGGATGTTCATGATCCCCTGACCTCGTGATCCACCCACCTCGTCCTCCCAAAGTGCTGGGATTACAGGTGTGAGCCACCATGCCTAGCCAAATGTGTTTTTAAATACTTACCAGTGCCAGACATTGTGCATTATTTGTGTTTCCATAACAATATGCCACTTTTCACTTTGCAGGTAATATTTTCTGTACAAATTAATTCAATATTGGCATCATTCTCACAGGTGTTGGAGCGTAGGCCTGGATAACTCCAAGACTCCCTCCCACTTGGTGTGTTATAGACTTATGAGTCTGAAAAGGTAGGCAATGGGGCAGATAAAGAATATCACAAGGGTAAAATAGAATATGTAGACATTAAATGTGAGGATGCTAATCATGTTGTATAAGCAAAGGTGAGATAGATCTAAATCAAAGGTCACTGCTGAAAGTACTTTGAGCTAATTATGATATGCCTAAACTCATTTTGCTCTCTCTTTTGAGTGAAAATCACCTCTACCCATGTCATCCTTTGGCAACCTCCAGCTTGACAAACATACTCTTACAACATCAAGAAAGACCATAAATCCTTTCATAGTAATGCATTCTGCCAGATAACTGCTTTTGGGCCATAAATCATATTGTACTTGTCATTATTGTATAGTTTTTATTACTAGTTAGATCACTTAAATTAGGTTCAAATGGTGATACTGAATTTTTATCATCTTCATAATGTAGAAATGGATAAAGGAATACAATATGGAGATGCATCTTGCCCCAATTTTTAAACAAACAATAGGGCTGGTATGAGATGGTGTTAGATTATTCAGGGCTGCACTTGTTAAATGACTATGCCTTGAGGAGGAAGAAAAGAATCAGCAGTCTTCTCTGTTTGTGATACTTCTCAGCATGACTTCTTCCCTTCTTAAAACAGTTGGACAGGTCCATAGATTTTTGTTTTACTGTGTAGTTGCTTTGTCTTTACAATAGTCTAAGATAATTGATGTTTGTTTTTTAAAAAATAAAAGTTTACCATAATGGTTGCAATAACATGCCTGGAATACACAGCTATACTGTTTTCAATACCATGTTATACTCATAGTTGAGGCTAGAGAAACTGCAGAAATACATGCTTTAAATATGGGTCATTTCCCTGATTCAAGAAAGAAATGCATCAGCAATTTAAATGCAAGGAAAATGTTCCAGCTCCGACTTGTGATCAACGTGAAGCCATAGCTCTAGATCATGTGTCTGTGATGCCATTGTCCACAGGACCTGTAGTTTCAGTCCCAGTTGTTAGTTTCATTTCAATGCCATGAGTCAATGAGCTGAGGTGGCGTCGCCTCAGTTGGCAGTTCTAAGAGGTGAGCATTCCTGACAAGGCTCCAATCAGATAAGGAGCAATATAACCAGCTAGTGATGCCAGGTCATCCTGAGAAGGAACAGAGAATGCTGCAGTGGTTAGAATTAAAACCACTTTATTATGATTAACAAGTAAAAATCATTTGTAACTTTGAAACTTCTTTTAGGCACCAAAAAGAGAAAAAAAAAGTTTACTATTACATGCTTGCAAGGCAGTTTCAAATACATAAGAAGTCTTGTCAGGAAAAATAATGTTTTACATAATAGATTGAAATATTTCTTTTTTATAGGTATTCAAGATTCAGGTGCTGAATAGAGCTTTATTAAGTATTTTAAGCCATAGACCACTGAAGCATGGAAATACTGGTCCTAAGCAAAATTGCACAGGAGTAAAGCTTATATTTGGGCATTACTCTCTCTCTTTTTCTGCAGTCTTTTATTTGCACTTCTGTCTTGGTATGCAATAAATCATTGGTAGGGCAGGCTAGACCTGATGTCCAAACTCTTTACAGGCTGTGGTGCTAGTCCTCCTGTGGAATGCTCCTTCAAAGGATGCATTGTCAAACAATTGATAGAGAGGGGAGTGATGATAATACTCAAGTTCTGTTTCCAGATTCTTTAAGAATGAGAACAATGCTGAAATTTGAAGAAAAGCAAGGCATTATAAATGCTGAACAAAAGCTCCTCATAGGTGTTAGAGGAGCCAAATTTGGATCTTGCTACTCAAAACGGCAATTAGACCTATCCTCACAGAACACACATGACAATAATAGCAAATACTAACATGAGCAGTCAGATACTGAGTCAGGTGATTTCATTTATTAGCTCATTTAATCTTTAAAAGCACTCATGATGTAGGTATTATTATTATCCCGCTTTGCAGATGGGGGAATTGAGATATGGAGTGGAAAAATATCTTGCCCAAGTTCAAATGACTGGTATCAGCTGGAGCTGGGATATAAATTCAGGCTAGAGCCTGAATTTAGCTCTGTTAAATTCAAATATGGCACAATGCACAATGCTTTTTAGGTTAAAAGACACCAAACAGGTATTAAAATATTGAACATGCTGTGGCAGAGACTGTGAAATGCCTACCGGATACTCACTCAAACTTTCTTCCTTAGTATGACTTCTGATTTAATTTTGGGTTTTATAGTGCCTAGTTAAAAGACTGTATTTCCCAGCCACTCTTGGAATTAGTGGAGAATAAAGAAATACCACCAGAATTTGTTAGGGAGGAAGTCTGAGATACCTTTCAGAGGGGTGGGGCAGAGAGTTGCCATATATAGTTTCTGTCCATCACTGCTCCCTTTCTGCTTCCTTCCTGCATATAATAGCTGGATAGCTCTAACTGTTACCTTGGACCACAAAGAAGCCTTGAGGATATAAGTCATCTGCTAAGGGTAGGGAATCAGAAGGATAGGGCACTGGTTCCTTGATGACAAGTGGAGTCACCACTGCTACCATGGTTGTTTTACTTTAGCTTTTAAAATTAAATGCAGAGAAATGAAGTTCTGCCTTATTAAAGCTAGTTATTTATGGTTTCTTACTAGAAGCTGACATTAGTCATAAAGAATTAAGTTAAAAATTTTTATATTGAAGCACAGAAAGGTTTTCAATGTGCTCTTAATGCTAACTACTGTGAGGAAGGTGGGAAGAGAGGTCATAAGAAATTATTATATATGATTCTGCTACTCAACATGCACATGTTCTTGTGGTAGAGATAAAATAAATGTACAAAACAAGATTGAATTCTTAATAGTGTTTTGTAAATTTGGTAGAATCTGAAAACTGAGAGAAGAGAGTGACTCATAATGGCTGAAATAGTTAGGTAATGCTTCCTGTAAATGGAGAGATGTGGACTGCATTTTGGGGAATGGGAAAAGTTTGACCAGGAAAGGCAAGAAGGTGGGTAGACCATTCTAGAAAAGGTGTTAAGATACTAGTACAGTTACAGGAGTGTTTTCATGGGGCTGTGGAAAGTGTGGTGGGATTAGAACAGTGCTAAAGAAAATAATGTAAAAGCTCTTTTTATTTATTTATCTATTTTTTTGAGATGGAGTCTCACTCTATCTCCCAGGCTGGAGTGCAGGTATGTGATCTCAGCTCACTGCAACCTCTGCTGCCTGAGTTCAAGCAATTTTCCTGCCTCAGCCTCCCAAGTAGCTGAGATTAATGCGCCTGCCACCACACGCGGCTAATTTTTGTATTTTTAGTAGAGACACGGTTTCACCATCTTGGCCAGGCTGGTCTTGAACGCCTAACCTCGTGATCCATCCGCCACAGCCTCCCAAAGTGCTAGGATTACAGGCGTGAGCCACCGCGCCTGGAACAACTTTTCTTGTTATATTTGGCTTAAAATATTTCAATAGCCATTTAATTTACATCCCAGTTTCTAACCTCTCCCATCTTCAAAGTAATTTTATATATTACTCCTAAAGTATTTTTTCTAAATTACAAATTAATTCACATTTCTCTCATGCTTAAAATTATTTATTAAATTTCTGTTGCATACAGAAAATAGTCCAAGCTCATTGTTTTGGTTTTTGTAAGATGACCTCTGTTTATCTCTGCAAATCACTCCTCACCCCGCCCATTTCTTCTAATAAAGAACGAACTACTTCAAAATATGCTCTGCCATATTCACAAAGTTATGGCTTTAAACATGCTATGACTTCTCCCTGGAATGTCCTCTTCCTCATGTCTACCAAGTAAACACCTTTGTCTTTCAATTCCCAGTTCAGATATCACCTATCACCTCTTTCTTTAAACTCAGTAAAGTTAACCTATTTGTGTGTGTGTGTGTGTGTGTGTGTATGTGTGTAATACGTATCTTTAATACAAAATGTATTAATTTTTTTAAATTTTTAATATTTTAAAATAAGCATTTATTGGTTTAATAAATGCATACAATAGGATATAAAAATCAATGAGAAACTTTCTTCCAAAGATAAAAAAGAGGACGGGCACGGCGGCTCACGCCTGTAATCCCAGCACTTTGGGAGGCAGAGGCAGGAGTTCGGGAGTTCAAGACCAGCCTGACCAACATGGAGAAACCCCGTCTCTACTAAAAATACAAAATCAGCCGGGCGTGGTGGCGCATGCCTGTAATCCCAGGTACTTGGGAGACTGAGGCAGGAGAATCACTTGAACCCAGGAGGCAGAGGCTGCAGTGAGCCAAGGTCGTGCCACTACACTCCAGCCTGGGCAACAAGAGCGTAACTCCATCTCAATAAATAAATACATAAATAAATAAATTAGAATAAAAATAAAATACAACCAAATCAGGAATACAAGGTATCTTCTTTTAAACTGTGTAATATAATAGCTGAAGTTGGATGAAAATATTGTTTTAAGCTTCTCATAGAAGACATTTTTGAGATTCAGTATATCCAAGGGATATGCCTGTATCAAAATATTCCATGCACCCCATAAATATATATACCCACTATGTACCCACAAAAATAAAAAATAAAATAGCAAGTGCAATTAGAAAAAAAGCCAGGTGCTTAAGAACTATATAAATTTCCATTGTTCTGAAAGAAATTTTCCCCAACAATCTTCATAATAAGCTATTTCCTGATATAATGATCAATTGCATTCAGGATTGATATTCAGCTAGTATGCATTAGTACAGGCATCCTGGTTGTTAAAATGTTGAAATATCATATCTTCTTACTGATTGGTAAATAGCCACCGCTTTGAATGCTTTCTCTTTACCCATTTCTGCTGTGGACCCTTTCTCAGAAGTCTCTGCTAATCTTTATCCTCTCCCTCCAGGAGCCAGTGATGAAAACTGGTGCAGCAGGGGTGGGGGAATCTTCAATACCTGCTGCAATACTCTGGGGCTGTTTCTCCTGATTGGTCAGTACCAGTGCCTCCTTACTTGTTAAATACAGCATGTGGCCTATTATCCCTGATTATTATTATTTTTTTTAATAAGACATGGTCTCATTCTGTTGTGCAGGCTGGAGTGCAGTGGTGATCATAGCTCACTGCAGCCTTGAACTCCTGGGCTCAAGTGATCCTCCTGCTTCAGCCTCCCTAGTAGCTGGGACTACTGTTGCATACAGAAAATCGTCCAAGCTCATTGTTTTGGTTTTCGTAAGATGACCTTTGTTTATCGCTGCAAATCTTGTGCCACCACATCCAGCTAATTATTAAATTTGTTTTGTAGAGACAGGGTCTCTCTATGTTGCCCAGACTGCTCTTGAGCTCCCGGCTTCAAGTGATCCTTTCACCCTGTCCTCCCAAAGTGCTGGGATTATAGGTGTGAACCACTGTGCGCAGCCTCTTCCCCATTTAAAACAATATACTTCTTGGAACTTAACATACTTCATTCCTGGCTTTACATATCCACTTGGGTTTCTGACAGGAACCTCAAACTTCACATCATAAATGAAGTGTTTTAAAAAGCTGAATGAGTAGTTAAATGTTGAGTAGTTAAGTATTGAGTTTTATGTATTCTCCCTAGTAGCTTTCTCAACCCAAGCTGATGGTCTTATGTCGAAGTATTATATAATTTATTAAAAGCAAATTTAGGAAGACCAAAGAATTTATACTTCTGGATGAACAGAATAACCACTTATTATTCTGGCAATGTCCCAAATAAGATTATTTGTCACAGTAAAAATTTTAATGAGAATTAGCCACAAAATGTTTCAGATTTAAATTTGGCGAGAAGAGCAGCTGTTTTGTGTTGCTAACTAAGGACAGAACAGGTGTTGATAATATGCAGGTTGAGGAGACAGATCAAAACTTTCAGTGAAATTGGAGATGCCAATCAGGACAGTTATCTGGACAGATGGCCACTTCCTCTCAGTACTGAGGTAGCAGAGGATTTTTCTTCAGAAAATAGTTCTGGGTCCGTGCCAAATTTGAAAAAAAAAAAAAAAAAAAGAGCACCCAAGTGCATTTGTACACCAGAAATCATGACCATGCTATGCCATTATGAGGAATTAACAAAGCATGTTTAACTAACTCTCTTGATGATCATATTTTTTGAATTTTAAATCAACTTTATTAAGACATCATCTAAATACAATAAAAAAGAGCTCATTTTAAGTGTACAGTTCAGAAAGTTCTGATAAATGTAGTTGCCCATGGAGCCCATCTACCGTCAAGGTATGTAATATATTCATCACATCCAAATAGTTACTCCATAGTCAATTTCTTTCTAGTCAATAACCACACCCCCCTCCCAGTACCATAAGCCCCAGGCAACCACTTATATGGTATCTATCATTATAGATTAGTTCTGCTTATTCTATAATTTCTTATTAATAGAATTGGTCAATAATTACTTTTTGGTGTTTGTCTCATTTTCTCAGCGTAATATTTATGATATTCATCCATATTATAGTCTATTTTTTATTAGTGAATAGTATTCCATTGTATAACTGTAACAGTATATTTATTCTTTTTACTGTTAATAGGCAGTAGAGTGATTCATGGACATTAGAGTTTGATTCATGTTAGTAATGTTGCTATAGAAATTTATTTGTTCATAAAAATTTGTGTGAGCATACCTAAATTAAATGTTTTAGATTTTATTTTAACTTTTTTTAGACATATAAAAACTGCAATAATTCCAATTTACTCCTTACCCAAATTCCCCTAGTGTTAGCATCTTACATAACTATGGTACATTTATCAAAACTAAGAATTGTATATGGATGTACTACTACTGATTATAGACTTTATTTGAAGTTCCCCAGTTTCGCCACTAATGTCTTTTTTGATCCAGAACTCAGTCCCGGGTACCACATTTCATTTAGTTGTCATGTCTCTTTAGTCTCCTCTGATCTATGACAGTTTCTTAGCCTTTTCTCACCTTTTATTACCTTGACACATTAAAGAATAGTGGTCAAGTATTTAGTAGAATGTCCCTCAATTGGGTTTACATGATTTTTTAAATGGTTAGCATGAGGATATTAATTTTGTGAAAAAATATAATGGAAATGATGTGTCCTTTTTAGTGATAACAAGCCAAGATGATAAATATCTGCAGTAAAGCTATGCACTAATTGTCAATCATAAAGCATTTTGTGATATATATATCAGAGATACATGATATATAGCAGCATATCTTAGGACAGGTGATGTTAATCTTGATCCCTTGGTTAAGGTGGTGCCTGCCAGGTTTCTTAATAAAAATGAAGTAATTATTTTTAGCTTTTTAAACTCTAGTCATTAGCAATGAGCCACTAAGTCCCAAATAAGATTATTTGTCACAGTCAAAATTTTAATGAGAATTAGCAACAAAGTGTTTAAGATTTTAATTTAGTGAGAAGAGCAGCTGTTTTGTGTTGCTAAGGTCAGATCCGCAGGCATTGATAACATGCAGGTTGAGGAGAGGGATCAAAACTTTCAGTGAAACTGGAGGAGCCAATCACTTGGTTAAGGTGGCGCCTGCCAGGTTTCTTAATAAAAATGAAGTCATTATTTTTCTCTTTTTAAATGCAAGTCATTCGCAATGAGCTTTTTTGTTTTTAGCCTCCTAGTATCAAGTCAAAACCCTGTACCCCTCTTACTTTGGGCAGCTTCTTTCTTTCCTAATACCACCATTGCTAATCACAAGTCTACTGGTTACTAACTCTGTGGTATTGGACAAATTTCAATTACCATTGCACTTACTCCAAAACAAGGATGAATGTCTAGCAAGGATTAAAAGGTAAACATGAAATCATAATTCCTCTCTAGTGGGAAGATATAACATCCTCTTTCATAATGACAAATTTTGGTATTCTGGTAGTAATCTGTTCTGGTTATTGTGTTCGCTTTAATTCTCACAAGTATTTTGCATGAGAAACCATTAAAGAAATATGAGATACTTATATCCATCTTTATTTGGAATCTATAATTAGAAATTACTTTATGCTAGAGAAATACAGATATAATAAAAATGAAATATACATGACAAAAATTCCATACTCTTTTACTAAGTACCTAAGGAACTTGGAGAAATTATGTTTTAGGAAATCAGGAAGTAATCTGTATTAACCTAGATATAATAATTTGGAATTATAGAGCAAAATTAATATAACTATATATAAGATTTTTGGAACTAATAATATTTGTTCTTTAGCAATGGCACTTGACAATGTTTAAATAGCTAACAATTAAAAATGAAATTTAATTTGCCCAAGAAAATCTTATTTGCCCAAAATGATTAGCATAATTTCTGGTATCTGAGAAATTTTCATAATGTAAAATTTTAAAAGATAAGATTATTAAATAATAAGAAACTGATTTTTCTCAATTTCCATAAAAATGTCATATGGCAAAATTTATGTGCATCAGTACAACTTCGTAGACTCTTAAATAGCACAAATTTATACCAGGTATAGAATATCGTATCTCTGAATTGAGGCAAAATTACTGCCTTCCAAGAGAAAGAGATAACACATTTGTATTTTCACTAACATGTCGCAGTAACCAAAGCTTAGGTTTCTATGGAAGCAGGAACATTAATCTGCTAGTTACTGAATAATAAACCAATTGCCTTATTGTGTTATAGCCGAGATGACAAATATCTGCAGTAAAGCTATGCACTAATTGTCAATCATAAAACATTTTGTGAATAAGCATTTTGGTCAATGTACTAATCTATATCCTAGGGAATACAAAAATCAATAAGACACTCCATTTGTCTACACATAGAATTGCAATACAAGCTTGAAATTGGTGGGGGCCTAATTAACATTTTTGAAAGGCTGCAAGTAAAAGGCAATTTTAAAACTGTACTACACTTCAGTGAAATTAGCAACAAACACAAGCTTAGTGGCCTATTAGGAAAAGGACTTACCCTTGATCTAAGATGCCATTTTTGAATCAAATCATAGACATTTCAATATCAGCACATTGGTGGGCGGGGATGCGACTTAGAAAACATTACAGTAAATACACACAAACACTTTGTTCTCTAATAACAACATGATTTTTTCATATCATCCTAAACCGTCTCCTTGTTTAACATCACAAAGTTTATATTTTCTTCATAGTTAAAGTATGTATAAAGATTTTTTTAAATTTACCTCGGCCACTGGGAAGTATGCATATTTAGCATCGCTGGCACATATTGCTTTTCATAACATGATTTTAACCACTAGTACCTTTAGGATTGTTCACAGAATATGCAAGCACAGCAAATAATACAGAGTATTTTTTTGCATTTCTTATTTAGCAGAATCTATCATTTTGTTTTTCCTCTAATTTACTTTAGCATTTCTTGAAGTTAAACAGCTTTTCTGAGAGTTAGCCAGAAGCTTTTGACAGGTACTTTTTAATAACTTAAAATGGTGAGAAAGTTTTTGATTTGTTCTGAGATAATTGTCAATTTTAACTGCCTCAGATTTCTCAGTGTCAAAACAAAGTTGAGTTTTGTCTATTTGTAGGCTTATTTCTGAGCTGTACTTCTGAATTGGTTCTGTAATACAATTGACTATTGCTTTACAAGACGTCTAAATATGGTAATTCTTCCAGTAATGAATATTTACTTCATTTATAGTCAATATATTTGATAAATCTAGGTTCATTTTTCTGCATATGGAAAACTTTTTATTTCAAAGATAGCATATGTGAGTTAATAAATGTCAGAAAAATAAAACAAGAAAGAGGAAGACTTTCTATTGTTCCCTTATACAAAGTCCATTACACACACATATTTTTAAGGAATGATGTGGCTAAGCTTATGCAAAGACAGGTAAATTTGTTGTTCCAGCCAAATGAGTGCATGCATCCAGATGGGGACCCTAAATTATATGAGCAGACTTGGCAACAGTGTTCTGAATAGCTACCTGCACTGGACTGGGGTGCTCATTCTCACAAAAAGAAACTCCATAGAATCTAAATCACTTCCACTAAATCTATAGCCAAAAACCTCAGAAGAAAGACTTGTTGCCTTTGAAGAGGCCATTTCTATTTTTAAGCCTTATTGCTTTTTAAATTATAAAGGCAATAATCTTCATTATAATAAATTCCTACAACACAGAATAAAAGTTAAAAACTCTCATTCCTTTCTTATCAGTCTCTTACCTCAAGGAGGATCACAGTTGGGCATCTTTTAAGGTATTAGTGTATGCAAACATTCTCAATGTGTACACATTCTCACGTACATTATGGATTATATCATGTATGTCCATCAGGCTTATTACGTAAAGATCTACCTCATTTTTTGATATTGTTGCAGAATATTTAATTACACAGACATACCATTATTTATTTTACAATTCCCCTATTGTAGATTGTATAGACTGATTCATTTTCTATTTCCTATAACAAACCATGCTGTCATAAAGACTTCTATATAGAAATCTTTGCAAATATGTATTATATTACTATAGGATTCTTAGAGGTAAAGTTTGCTACAAAGAATTGCACATTTACTATTTTGATAAATAATGCCCAAATTGTTTACAAAAACAAGATCGTGTGTATTGATAATCCTTACCAATGTATGCATGATTCTGTATACCTTCACAGATTCCAGTTATTATTAATATATTTATTCTGATTGTATTTATGCGTTTAGATATTTAATTACCTGAAATTTATTTCTTATATGGTGTAAGGTGGGACTCAGAATAGTTTTTATTTTCCCAAGTGAACGTCAAGGCCCAGAATTATTTATGCATTGTTAGTCCTTTTTCCAGCAATTGTATTCTCAAATATAGTTTATGTGTTATTAGTGTTCTTAAATGCAAACAGCAAAATCTGCTTCGGCTAGTCTCTACATTAAAGGAATTTGTTTGCGGATGTTAGATAGCTCACAGAATCTTTGAGTTGCTGAAGAACAGATTAGAACCAAGCTTCCAGTACACTTTCTGAACCACCATGCACCACAAGCCCAAATAGCAGCCACAACCAACTCAGAACAATGCTGTATCAGCCACACTCAAGTCACCAAAAATAGAAACCTGTTTATTCACATAGGTCAGGTCTGACACAAAGTTTCATGTAGGTTTATTTTATTGTAGGACACTGGCTCATATGCTTGTCCTATAGCTACAATGAAGACTAAAAATATCATATTTCATTAAATCTAAGATGTTATCAATTATAAGGTGCACAATATCTTGTGTACCACTAATAAAAATAAAACATTGATCATTTAACTCTGAGACAATGCTTTCAATTAGAATTTTTATTTTCTAATTATTGAAAAGGAGAATATTTGGGTTTATTCAGACAGATTTTTATTACATATTTTTCTGCATATCCAAAAAGGAAATTATAGGCAAAATGATCTGGCTAAGCTTTTCTAAAAGTGGATAGTCCTAGTTTCAAACACAGAAACAGAGGCAATGAAATATTCCCTAAGGAACTTTCTAGGAACATATATAGAAACTTTAAGAGTGACTAGGAGCACTTCATCCAAAGTCACACTTGAAAATAGGATTCTATCCAAGTAGGGGAAAGAACAGAAAAGTTCCCTGCTGTCTATACCCACTTTTCCAGTCATTCTGTTAGAAATGGCTTATATTGTGTCAATCCGTTAAGGGGCAATAACAAAAATTGCTCTCTTCAGACTATGGAAAGAGCTTTATTCAGAATATGGAGAGAAATAATAATTTGGGGATACATCCAGGAGTCTAAATTAGGGTCACCACTCATAAGAGGGCTGCCCCTTTTGACTCAGACAACCTTCTAATACAGAAAGTACAGAATTTCACATTTGTAAGCTCTTGGTGAAAAGATTGCGTGAGAAAAAAAGACCCTTTTATAGATACTAAAAGGTCTACTGAATACAGCATGTGTATGAAAATGGAAAGAAAATGCTCAAGAAGGAAATTGATCAAGTAAATATCCATGAATACCTCTGGGCTGATACTGAGATGGGGGAAAGATGGAGAAGGTTTGATGAGAAACTTTCCTTTTTATTTATTTAATTTGTTTTTGGATTTTTTTTTTTTGCAATGAAAAAGAATCATAATCCGTTCTGTAGCTAAAATATTAATTAACCTTTCTTTAAGGATGTAGATTAGTATTATCAGTGTGTCAGCTGGGGCCTTCCTGCCCCATGAAATCTAGGTATGCTTACCATAAAATGCCAATTCCATGGCTTAAGGAATTGTAATGACTAGATTTCAGGAATATACGCTTCCATAATCTCATGTGCTTCTTCCTCTCCTTATGTGTGATCTGTATTACACTAGGATGGCTGAGATGAATAGCTCAGTAACTCCTAGGTTCCCTCTGAAGATCCGTTCATATAAAAACTGTGAGGACAACACAAAGCTTTATGAAGAGTTCATATGGGAAGTAAGGGAGGAGTGGACATCACCCAATCTAAAAATGCTTATGTATAGTTATGTTTTCCAGGATGCTTTTAGTTGCTCTTCTACTCCAATTTTCACTCTCTCCATATAGCTTCAAGGCTCCTTAAATTCTCTCTCCCTTTCAAATTCCCAATTACCATACTTCTATTGGCCTTTGTTATTTAGCTCCTACTGCCAATTTCCATACATAAACATTTCAAGGTGTTTTGCAAAACGAAGCAATGAATTTACAGTGATGTTATTCTCAAAGGTGCCAATTATTATTATCTGTAAAGTTATTACTTCTTCCTTTGAAAGAATATATATATACAAATATATATATATTTGTATTTCTTAAACCTTTTCTGATTCAAGGCCCATTACCTCTAGTGTACTTGCAATTTTCTTGTTTGGTGCTTTCCCCCTAACCCATAGAGTATCATTTATCCCCTTCCCCAAGGTTTTAACTACACTGGCCTCTACTCCAGCTGGTTCATGAAGGAGCTTTGCTCCTTGTATATTTCAGCATCCAGGCTGATTCATGCTTCTGTGAACTCTCATTCTCCAGTTGCCTCTACTCCTAAAGCGACCGTTCAGTTTTATTCTGTGGGGAATGCCAAAGCCATTTTCCTCTCTTCTTTATCTCAAATTATCTTCATTTGCTATGATAATTTATGGAATCACCCAGGGCTCTTAGATATGGTGTGCATCCATAAAATATTCTGCACCAAATTGCCTCTGCAGTGACCTACCACAACCAAACCAGATTTTTCAAACTTAATTCAGTAACAACTGCTTGTATGGTACATTGCAATTGTCTGTGATTTTAAAGTATATGCAGGGGACTATTCAGAAAAGCATAATCTACAATTATTTTAAAAATCCTGATATAAAACTGAATAAAACCAAATGTCAACCAATATAAACATCATCTGCAATTTAAAAAAACTGAAATTGAATAAAACCAAATGTCAATCAATACTGGAATGAATATATATATATGATACAGTAGAATAATGTACAGTGGAATTTGTACAGTGGAATTTTTACAGTGGAGGAATAAATGATTGTGAACTATATGCAGAGAACTGAGTGAATCTTGAGTATAATATTGAGTGGAAAAATAAGATGTACATGGATACTCATTGTATAATTTCATTTATATAAAGTTCAAAAGCATCCAAGTTCAGAAAAACCAAAAACTTAGTACAAATATATGTGGTAGTGTTGCAGGAAAGGGGTCCCAATCTAGACCCCAACAGAGGATTCTTGGATCTAATGCAAGAAAGAATTTAGGGCAACTCCATAGGGTCAAGTGAAAGCAAGTTTATTAGAAAAGTAAAGGAATAAAAGAATGGCTACTCCCTAGGCAGAGCAGCCCCAAGGGCTGCTGGTTGCCCATTTTTATAGTTATTTCTTGTTGATGTGCTAAACAAGGGGTGGATTATTCATGCCTCCCCTTTTTAGACCATATAGAGTAACTTCCTGACATTGCCTTGGCATTTGTAAACTGTCATGGTGCTGGTGGGAGTGTAGCAATGAGAATGACCAGAGGTCACTCTCATGGCCATCTTGGTTTTGGTGTTTTGGCCGGCTTCTTCACTGCAGCCTGTTTCATCAGCAAGGTCTTTATGACCTGTATTTTGTGTCAACCTCCTATGTCATCTTGTGACTTAGAATGCCTTAACCGTCTGGTAATGTAGCCCGGTAGGTCTTAGCCTCATTTTACCTAACTCTTATTCAAGATGGAGTTGCTCTGGTTCACATGCCTCTGACAGTAGGATTGTAAATAAAAATAGGGGGACAATAAATCCTCAATTGTTTATCTCTAAAGGGATGTAAGTGGATAGGATGGGGGAGGAATACTCAGGGATAAGCTCAGCTGTCACCGGACATCAAAGGCATTTGTAATAATTTTCTTCTTAAACTTGTTGGTAGTCATGTTTTTGTATCTTCATTCTTTATGCCTTACATAAAGTTATACCTGCTTCATATACATTCATATGTCTCAATATATACTACAATATGCTATGTTAATATAATTGTGAAATTGGTTTTAATGTTTGTATTAGTCAGTTCATACACTGCTAATAAAGACATATTAAAGACTCGGTAATTTATAAAGAAAAAGAGGTTTAATGAATTCACAGTTCCACGTGACTAGGGAGGCTTCTCAATCACGGCAGAAGGCAAAGGAGGAGAAAGACACGTCTTACATGGCAGCAGGCAAGAGGGTGTGTGCAGGGGAACTCCCCTTTATAAAACCATCAGATCATCAGACTTATTCACTATCACGAGAACTCACGGGAAATACTTGCCCCCATGATTGAATTACCTCCCACTGGGTCCCTCCCACAACACTTCGGAATTATGGGAGCTACAGTTCAAGATGAGATTTGGGTGGGGACACAGCCAAATCATATCAATGTTTGAAACATTTTGTTTGGAATGTGTTTGGGGAATAGGTTCACTATGTCCCACGGATAACTAAAGTGACAGGAGAGAGGTACAAAATACTGGAGCAGGAAACCAATTTTACTGATATTTTCAGTGAAATAATCTTTTTTGTTTTGTAATTTTAGAAAGAGAAACTCTTGTTAGTTAACTATGCCAGTTGCAGACTAATACAAGAGACTAATGAGGTAAGGTATATTGATGCTGAGAAATTTCCAAGAGATTAGGCACACATAGATGAGAACACTGCATGAAAGGAGCCACTTGAAATACACTGGGGACTGGATTCCAGAAATAGGATGAATGGCACAAGATAAAGGCAGTGGAGTTTCATCCTGGACATTTCTGTGAAGCAGCAAGATTTTTACAATATCTTCCTCAGTTTTCCAGGAGAGTCAAGTTTGACAATTAAGAACAAGTGTTTGAGGAGAAACTGGCAATCAATTAAAGAGGCCGAAAATAACTGTGCAACCTTCAAACAAGCTCTCAGATTGTATCTCTCAGGAGAGGCACCTTCACACCAACACATGTGTCCATGATTTTCCAGTGGGATCAATCATTACCAACTAAATGCCAACCCCCAGAACGGACACCTCACTTTTACACACTTCTGTTGGCCAATGCAAGTCAAATAGCAATACCTAACATTAAGAGAGCAGGGCTGGGTGCAGTGGCTCACGCCTGTAATCCTAGTACTTTGGGAGGCCAAGGCGGGTGGATTGCCTGAGTTCAGGAGTTCGAAATCAGCCTGGGGAACATGGTGAAACCTCATCTCTACTAAAAATACAAAAAATTAGCTGGGCGTAGCAGCGTGCACCTGTAATCCCAGTTACTCGGGAGGCTGAGAGAGGAGAATCGCTTGAATCCGGGAGGCAGAGGTTGCAGTGAGCTGAGATCGCACCATTGCATTCCAGCCTGGGTGACAAAGCGAGACTCCATCTCAAAAAAAAAAAAACAAAAAAAACAGGTCAGCAAAATTCTTCAAAAGTAAAAAGTATTTGCACAGGCACACACAGCAGTAATGTCTACAACCCAGACCAGGTACCAAAAAGCACTTCATTGGCCGGGCGCGGTGGCTCACACCTGTAATCCCAGCACTTTGGGAGGCCAAGATGGGCGGATCACGAGGTCAGGAAATCGAGACCATCCTGGCTAACATGGTGAAACCCCATCTCTAATAAAAATACTAAAAAATTAGCTGGGCGTGGTGGCAGGAGCCTGTAGTCCCAGCTACTTGGGAGGCTGAGGGAGGAGAATGGTGTGAACCTGAGAGGCGGAGCTTGTAGTGAGCCAAGATCATGCCCCTGCACTCCAGCCTGGGTGACAGAGCAAGACTCCGTCTCAAAAAAAAAAAAAAAAAAACCACTTCATTTTACATTGCAGTTTACCAACTTATAAATGTTTCTGCAAGAAAACAATAACGATCAAAATATCCAAAAAACCAATCAGCTCCAAATTTAAAAAAAAATTATTATTATACTTTATGATTCAGGGTACATGTGCACAACGTGCAGGTTTGTTACATATGTATACATGTGCCATGTTGGTGTGCTGCACCCATTAACTCGTCATTTAGCATTAGGTATATCTCCTAATGCTATTCCTCCCCCCTCCCCCTACCCCACACCAGTCCTGGGTGTGTGATGTTCCCCTTCCTGTGTCCATGTGTTCTCATTGTTCAATTCCCACCTATGAGTGAGAACATGTGGTGTTTGGTTTTTTACTGGGTGTATACCCAAGGATTATAACTCATGCTGCTATAAAGACACATGCACACATATGTTTATTGCGGCACTATTCACAATAGCAAAGACTTGGAACCAACCCAAATGTCCAACAATGATAGACTGGATTAAGAAAATGTGGCACATATATACCATGGAATACTATGCAGCCATAAAAAATTATGAGTTCATGTCCTTTGTAGGGACATGGATGAAGCTGGAAACCATCATTCTCAGCAAACTATCACAAGTTCCAAATTTTAAAATAGCTATTGTAAACTCAGATAATGTTAAAAAAATCCTTTACATATGTATACATGTGCCATGCTGGTGTGCTGCACCCATTAATTCGTCATTTAGCATTAGGTATATCTCCTAATGCTATCCCTCCCCCCTCCCCCCACTCCACAACAGTCCCCAGAGTGTGATGTTCCCCTTCCTGTGTCCATGTGTTCTCATTGTTCAGTTCCCACCTATGAGTGAGAATATGTGGTGTTTGGTTTTTTGTCCTTGTGATAGTTTACTGAGAATGATGCTTTCCAATTTCATCCATGTCCTACAAAGGACATGAACTCATCATTTTTTATGGCTGCCTAGTATTCCATGGTGTATATGTGCCACATTTTCTTAATCCAGTCTATCACTGGGGAACACTTGGGTTGGTTCCAAGTCTTTGCTATTGTGAATAGTGCCGCAATAAACATACGTGCGCATGTGTCTTTATAGCAGCATGATCTATAGTCCTTTGGGTATGTACCCAGTAATGGGATGGCTGGGTCAAATGGTATTTCTAGTTCTAGATCCCTGAGGAATCGCCACACTGACTTCCACAATGGTTGAACTAGTTTACAGTCCCACCAACAGTGTCAAAGTGTTCCTATTTCTCCGCATCCTCTCCAGCACCTGTTGTTTCCTGACTTTTTAATGATTGCCATTCTAACTGGTGTGAGATGGTATCTCATTGTGGTTTTGATTTGTATTTCTCTGATGGCCGTTGATGGTGAGCATTTTTTCATGTGTTGTTTGGCAGCACACCAGCATGGCACATGTATACATATGTAACTAACCTGCACATTGTGCTCATGTACCCTAAAACTTAAAGTATAATAATAATTAAAAAAAAAAAGAACTCCAATTGTACTAAATACTTTTGTGCATTTTTCTGTATCTGTCACTAATTTTTGGATCCTTTGTACCTGTTCATTTCTTATTTTACTTCAGATCATTTTCTTTCCTCTCTTCGATGTATTTTACAAAATATTTTAAGTCTAATTTATGTTTCTATTAATTTTCTCCATGGTAAATGATTTTCAGCATTTTCTCATGTAGTTATTGTTCTTTGTATATCTTCCTTTGTGACTTGTCTTTTGCCCTTTTTAAAAAAATGTGTTGTCTTTTTATTAAAGTTTAATAATCTTTAAAAAAAATGTGTTGACTGGATCAACTACTAAATCAATGTACAGAATACACATTTCTGAAATGAAAGCTCCTCTATTATGGAAACCCCTGTGCACATTTCACAAGGTAGAATATTTTAATTGTTCAATGATATAAAGAATTTAAGTGAATCATTTAAAATAATAATAAAATGTGTTTGATTATTTTCTTAAAAAAAAATCCTTTATAATATGTCTGCCTTCATCCACTTATTAGAATAAACGAAATTAACCTAAGCCCAATTGGAAAAGAAAAAAAAATCACTCATTATATGAGCATTCATCACCCAGCTCCCAGGGAGTTTATGGTCTCACACATCATATAGCAAAACACAGCTTTTGGCCATTAGAGAGCTTCCCCAATGGAGGAAAAGATAAATCTCCCATATATCATTTCAACAGACTCTTTGTAGGTCACAGCCTGCTTGGTTAAAAAAATAAGGAAAATACGTTAGGAAAGAGAAAAATGTGTGGGAAATCGCAGAATATTATTTAAAGCAGAAGAGCAGCAGATTAATTTTGAACAGTTTTGACTGAATTATTTCTCCATTTATCTGTAGTTAGAAATGTTAATCAGCTTTTAAAAATTAAACAGCTGTCAATCTTGTAAAAGGAAAATTGTGGCTTTTCTACAGCTGTGAGAAAAAAATTACGGGAACATTTAGCTGAAAGAGATGTTAGCTTCCATTTTACACTTTTTCTTTAAAAATTCCACCTTAGACCGGGCTAGGTCAGATATATTTGTATAATTTTTCTCTATTTTTTACTAGCTATTTGATTTCTCTAACCCATAAATGCCCATGGCTATGTTGGTGAAAAAATCCCATTACCAGTGATTTTCAAAAGATTTATATATTTAAGCATAGTTGTAAAAAAATTATATTCCTGGATGTCATCTCTAAACATAGTGACTCATAGACTCTCATGTAGGATCTAGCAACTCCCATTTTAAACCAGAGCCCTGGTGGTTCTGCGGTCAGAGGTCTAACCATCACCCTTTGAGAAACACTATTACAAAGTGATCAACTGTCTAGATCGATCAATTCAAGTATTTTTTTTTTTGCAACCCCCTTTGGATTTTCTTTAAGCTATGTGCAAAGAAGGAAAGGCAATGATGGTTAAACAATGTAAAGTTAGGAACAGCTGCCCATTTAACACTGCTACTGATCATTTACATGCACTTTTTGAATTGAACCCTGCTTAAGGTTAATAGTCAAAGCACTTACAGAAAGACACACAAGGTTTGGAAGTAAAAACGGATCAAGTAGTTTTACAGACTCCTAAAACTGGAAGAGATCTGAAAAGGGGTGACCTAACTCTTTATTTTTTAGGTAAGAAAACCAACATCCTAAGATGTTAAATGACTTAGTTGGACCAGTTGATCTTGAGCTGGGATTGGTATCTGTGTTTTTTTCCCTCCAGTACTGCATTCTTTTTTCTGCAGGAAGTGCTGGTCATCTCTAAAGCTCAAGTTTCAGTCTGACATACCGTCAGTATTGAACAATATCTATTGATGGCCTTCCCTCTGTGAAGTTGTTCAGAGTTTTTAGTATGCATGCAGTCACAGTTCTCTGCCATATTGAGAAAAGCCATGCAAAACAGGCACTCTTTCTATTGATCACCTTTTTGATATTTGTCACCTTTTCCCAGAAGTTGTCCCCATCCAGGTAGTAAACAGCAAGTCACATAAACCTTGGTCTCTAGGTACCCATTTATTAATTTATTCAGCTCAATAATAAATGAATTTTTTAATTTACTCAGTTATAATTTATTGAGCAGTTACTATGTGCTAGTATCATATAGGCACCAGGAATACTATGGTTATCAAAGGAAAAAAGAAGAAAAATATTCACCCTCATGTAGTGGAATAGAGTTTTACGGAGAACATTTAAAAGCCTGCAAGAGTAGGTGCATGAGTCACCTGCATTTTTATTTTTGTTAACTTTATTTAACATTTTCAGGCTCAAATCCACCACATACCAAAGGAAATATGAGACTGAAGAAAAAGAAAGACTGCACCATGGGATTGAGGTTTAACCTGTGTTGTCATGATTGCTTCATTTCACTTCTATCCCGTCTGGACTTTGTAGTCTATAGTCTTAATTCAAATCCACAATATCTGCTAGTACAGCCTCAAATTTTGAGTTCCCAACCAAGGGGTTTCTGACTTCTGGAGGCTCCAGAATTATCATATGTAGTTTTTGAATCCATACGTGCACCAAGATTGGTCTGTAGCCCGAATACGTAATGTTTCTTGATCGTGTACCTATTGTTAATTATTATATGTACATAAGTGCCATTATCTTTGTTAAGGCATAGATTCATTAGGAAGTTTTACCTAATTTCAGAGGTTTTCATTGGTGAGGGTATGTATATTCCTAATCAATTGTCACACATACACATAAGTGCACAATAATTATAATATGGCAGGCAGCACAATTTCATGACTTTCAAATAGAATCCTTACAAAATGGTGTAACCACTGCGTTCAGTTAAAACCCTGAACTTGGTTCCTTCTATGCCTAAACCTATGCTATTAATGATGCTCTTCCTTCTTGCTTATACTCCTAGACTTAACTGTATTCTACCATCTGATGTCACTTATGCCTTGGGATGCCTTCTATTAGCTTTGTCTTCATCTACGTAAGACATTTTCAGCAGAATCACACAGCACTTATAGCATCTGTAAGCAAATGGAACTCTGGTGCAAGAAAGTAGATGATCAGGAAACTGGCTGGTTACTATTTCTGGTGACACTCAAAGGAAGTTGTGACAGCCAACTGTGTTTCTATAGCACTGATTTTTTCCTGAAATTATTAACATTTGCTGTCCTGTGACCTTTATCAAACTAGCAGCGAGTTCCACCATGAATAAAACACAAATATAACTCCTGTGGAGAGACAAGATAAACAAGATATTGGAACTGATTTCAAAAAGCTTAGTCTTTGGGGGCACTAAAGTGGGAAAGACCAGTTACAAAGCAGAAATAGATGCAAAGAGATGGTAATTGGGCCTTGAAGGAGGGAGAGCATTTTGACAGGCACCTACATAGGTAAAACACATCCCTGCTAGTGGGGACAGTATGGACCTAGAGAAGTGCAATAGTATGTCAGGAAATGGCTATTGATCCAGGTTGATTAGAACATAATGATATGATAATTTTCTAAATGATTTGTTTGCATTCTAAAATCTGTAAAGTGATTAGTTTTTGTGTGTGTGGGATGAGGGCAGAGTGAAAGAGAGAAGGAGAAACAGCCGACATTATTCTTTTCCTCTGATAAGTAACCATAACAAACTGTAAAATTTAATCTTATTTATTCTCAGGTGAATCCTTTAGTGAAAAGACAAGAAAGTAAAATCATGTCAAAGCAGACAGCAGGAGGGAGGAAGGGGAAAGGAGAGAAACGGAATGGAGTGAGAGGGCTAGATGACTGCGATGTGCTTAAAAAGAACGACCCAACTGCTGGGGTTGGTGCGATCCTATTTGATTAACTTGGCATAAAACAGCTACTTAGGAATTGGCAAGCACACAAAGGAAGACAAAAGAGGAGAGGGACCTGGTTTTAAAATACAGTCAGCTCAGAAACTCCCAAGAAATTACTTAATGTATTCAAGCAAGTAGGATGTAATTTGCCTAAGAATACCACGTATAAACACCATGTCCGTTGGTGATAATATGTAACATATGTTCAGGAGAAATACATTGCTCCTAATTAGAATGACTATTAGAGAAATGAAAATCAGCTTGCCTGAGGAATTTATTCCATCCCATAGATGTTATTGCTTGGGACGCCTATCTCTGAAAAACACTTTAGTTATGACAGAGTATGGCCCTCTTATTTTTCAATTTATTTTTGACATTATTTTTAAAAGAATTTCTGAAATCAGAAAATGAATTGCCTTTTCTTTTTTTGCCAAGAACAAGCTGCATTGCAGTAGGTTCTAGAGAAATCTACTTAAAATGCACAAGTCAGAAGGAATGTTTCTCCAAATCAAGATAATGAGCTCTGAGAAATATAAAATAATAAATTTGAATTTATTATTCCCTTATGTAGGAAGATATCTTTCAGTGGAGATAACATAATCTGTACAGATGTATTAATAATGTGCTTACGGATCTGTGCCAGGTCATCGAGTTAGAGTTTGGGTTATTTTTGTTGATACACTTCATTAATTATCTAGTATTCCCTTGATTTAAGAGATTATGGTAAACAAAGCTGGGTGCAGTGGTGCACGCCTGTAGTCTCAGGTACTCAGGAGGCTGAGGTGGGAGGATCACCTGGGCCCAAGAGGTCAGCCTTGGCAACGTAGTGAAACCTCGTCTCTAAAAAATAAAATAAAAATGTTATGGTAAACAGGGGCCGGGCGCGGTGGCTCACGCCTGTAATCCCAGCACTTTGGGAGGCCGAGGCGGGCAGATCACGAGGTCAGGAGATCAAGACCATCCTGGCTAACACAGTGAAACTCTGTCTCTACTAAAAATACAAAAAAATTAGCCGGGTGTGGTGGCGGGCGCCTGAAGTCCCAGCTACCCGGGAGGCTGAGGCAGGAGAATGGCGTGAACCCGGGGGGCGGAGCTTGTAGTGAGCCAAGATTGCGCCACTGCACTCCAGCCTGGGCGACAGAGCGAGACTCCGTCTCAAAAAACAAACAAACAAACAAATAAAACATGGTAAACAAAATCCCAACTTAGACATTTTTCAAAAAATTCTGTATATTTGAATGACAGAACTTATTACTCTCTACCCAAAAAACCAAGCCTTCTTTTGAAGCATTTAAATAATAATTTACTTGAAAATATCCATTTTCACCTAATTTTCAGGAATCTATCTGGTAATCTTAAATATGGCAACAGAAACTAAGGGAGAAGATTGGACTCTATAGTACATAAATTATAGCAGCATGAGGTTGTAGTTGTGCAGGAGCAGAATTTATGTTGAATAGATATATGGATAGACTGAAATTCTCTAGCAATGGCTATATGCTCATTTTGAGCAATTTGTACAATAAACTGGAAAATGAACCAGAACAATTTGGAGATACTTTCTCTGTCCACATTGAACAAACTGCTTGGCATGGAGCCAATCACCTAACTTTTCTGCATCTCACTTTACTCACCTGCAAATAATGAGGTTTGAACAAATGCTTGCCATTAAAAGCTTTAAAAATGCAGATTAAGTCCCACCCAGACCTACTGAAATCGAATTCGTTTTTAACAAGACCTCTGGGTGAATTCCATGTGCATTCAAGTTTGCAAATCACCGACCTAGATTGTCTTTACATTACCCAGAGTTATACTTTTGAGGTTCATCCCCTGTTCTGTAAACTCTCCTTTCTGTAAAAACTTTGAAGTCTGACAACTTGGGTTGAAATTTTGCCTCTAGCAGTTAGTTGCCTAGGGTCTCTGGATAACTGACTCATTTTCCTTAATCACAGTTTTTTAATTGATCAACATTGTCTATCAGTGTGGTCCTTGCACATTTACTGTGTTGATTAATGTATGTCAAGTCTCTGGAACATAGTTGATGCTTAATAATTGGTAGCTATAATTATTGTTACTATTCTTATCTTTACAACCCTGAATTTTCCTCCTTAACTCATGTGAGTTAAGTGGTAAATCTAGCTAACAGTGGCTTAAGGATTGATCTCGCCATCTCCTTCTGTGTTTTTCTTTCAAAAGAAGACTCAGGCTATTGTTCATGTGAGGGCATATTCAAAATAACCTTCTACTCAGTAGTCTCTGATTGTGACTGGAAACTGGATAAGCATCCACATCCTGCCATTAATACATTAGAATTATAGGTAAGAGCAGTGATGTGGTGGCTACCAAATGGGCAGACTCTAGACCCTTTCCCTGTATAACTCAAGAAGTAGAAAGTTTCGTGTTTCGGAAAGATTGCTGATTTCTGATTTAAGGTTTGAAAAATACCAACCATTAGATATTATATTCTAGGTGGGCTGAAAGAGGTGTCTACATATTAGTGCCTGTCACATACACAGCCATTTTTTATTTTTATTTATTTATTTATTGAGACGACGTCTTGCTCTGTTGCCCAGGTTGGAGTGCAGTGGTGCAATCTCGGTTCACTGCAACCTCCACCTCCTGGGTTCAAGCGATTCTCCTATCTCAGCCTCCCAAATAGCTGGGATTACAGGCAGGTGCCACCATGCCCAGCTACTTTTTGTGTGTGTGTGTATTTTTAGTAGAGATGGGGTTTCACCATGTTGGCCAGGCTGGTCTCAAACTCCTGACCTCAGGTGATCTGCCTGCCTCAGCCTCCCAAAGTGCTGGGGTTACAGGCATGAGCCATCATGCCCACCCCACAGCCATTTTTTAAAGTACTTGGTCCAGTCTAATTTCCTTCTCCATCTTAGCAGGCATTGCTAGTGCCACATGTTTTGTTAGGGGAAGATACCAGGCCACTCATGTGGCCATAGCAAATTTTCCCTAGACTGTTGCCTGACCCCAGAACAGGCTGGTTGTTTACACTTGGCATCTCACAGCAAGAAAACATATGGAGGCCTACGTACCACATCTCTTAATTACCAGAAGTTATAAATAAACAATATCAGAATTATTTAGCTATCCAGAATTCTAAAGTTAATTTTAAAAATTTAATTACATTTATAAATTACTTTAATAAAACTATAACTATTTACAATTCTACTATTCAATATCTACCTATGTATCCATGAAATAAATAGTATTACACCTCATTCTTTCTCTCTGTATATGTATATATTTTTGTTTGTTATTTAATACATATTTCTGAAGCTATTTAATACCAAAAAAATTCCTCAGTAGCCATTTGCAACTGTTGCAAATATCCTCCTAGTTAATCAGTTTCTACAAATTAAAATATAAAGGGAGACAATAAAATGAACCTTCATTATTCCTGGGAAACAATAATTAATTATGCAAGAATTAGTATCTGGGAAGAATGTTGAAACAACTTACTTGATTAATCTTTTCAGTTACTTAAGAGCTTTAACTCTTCAAATTTCTCCTATACTCTGAAGCAGTGTCTTTTTCCGAAACTGGCAGCATAGTAAAACCCATAACCTTTCATGATATTTTTTATTTGCTTTTCTTTTGAGAACTTAGAACAAAAGATGTTGACAAGATTTTTTATAAAACTTGAACATTGTTCACCAAAAGAAAGGATATGTCGGTTACAGTTTACCTATGCTAAGTAACAGAAAAGTCTGAATGCTCTTTAGTACATTTCTTACTTTGTATATGTGTGATACGTGTAGTCCTTTAAATACATGGGTTTGGTGTAGAGGCCCTTCTTATTTGGCTAATGGGCGGGACAGAATAGGGTTCTTTAGCTGTTCATGCAGACATAGCTGACTAGAACTGCCCAGTAGAACTATAGCACATCAAATGATATTCAGACCATCTCAAGCAAACTCTTCCCTTTGGAAAATGGGTGGCTTATGTGGCTGGGATTTCTGACTTAAGGATTGGCAAGCATGTTTCTGTGTAGTTATGCAAACTCCTTTACATTATGGAATTTGAAGAATTGGACCTAGGTTGATGTGCAGCTGATAAACGGACTTCTGCTGCTACCTCATGCACTGTTATCCTTGCAATAGATATACGTTATTATGGATAACCTAGGTTTGTTTTTGTTTTTGTTTTAAGACACTAGGTGGCCTAAACAGCAGGTCTAAGGTCTAATACATAGTCTTTCACAAACGCCTTCAAGTCAAGCTGGGTTATTTTATACAAGCCACTGATATCCTAGAGCTTCAGTTATCTTTTAATATAAAATGAGGGAAAGTATCTGTCACTCGGTGTTGTTTCAAACATTATCAATGCTCATATGTTTAGAAGGTGCTTAGTTAATTAATATAAATGGAAATAAAAACAACAGAAACAGTTATTGTCTTGAGCTGCTGTTTACTCCAGTGCTGCTTTAAATTTATTGAGTCCAATCATTGGTAGATTCTATTACTTCTACCAAAACTTTTACACTAAGATTTTATTAAAGCTACTCTTGTATTGTAACTTGTTAGATTTTCTTGAAATATTTTGTAACAAATGTATAGTTCAGAGTTATTTTGCAGAGATGAAATTGAATATCAAATATGGATAACAATAAAAAATGCAGAAAAAACATTCAAATGTATTTTAATATGATTTTCTAATTTTTAAGTTGGTCTGTTTTCTAAAAGAATTCATGATAACTAAATGGCATTGATACACACTTGAGATAAATATTTAAAAATCTGACTAAAATGCTTAGGAAATGAGAAAACTATTTCACAAAGTTAGGCTTAGTTAACCACTGCTACTGGATTAAATATTTAACCCTGAGTCTCAGAATCCAAAAGGGAGAAGTATTTACATTGACTGAAATAGATAGCATACTCATTGTGTGAGAAAATAAGTGGTCCAAATTCACTTGAAGACACAGAACTGTATTAAATATGAATCCTGTCCTCTATTAGAATCAAAAGCTCCTCATGTCATTTATCTTTCTAAGCCTAACACTCAACACAAAGCCTGCTCCATAGTATGCATTCACCTGAGTTTGGAAAATAAATTAATTTACTGCATAGATCTTTGTATCCCAGTAAATATAAAATATAATAAAATGTACTCAAAGTTTTTCAAAACATTCTAGTTATAAAATTGGAACATGATCCTTGTTTTAGAAATTTTTCTGTGGAAGGTCATTTGTTTAATTTTATTTTCAACTTTGTTCCTTTCTCTACTTCTACTACCCTGCTGCCATAGCATTATCTTTGGTACATACATGACCTTGCACAATATGCAGTGTTATTTTGTATATGTATGTTTTCAATATATAAAGTATATGTTGCTATACATTTCATTATCCTTCTCAGCCTTTTTTACCTAACATTAACTATATTGCTGTACAAGCATTAATTGGCTCTAATTGTTGCAGAGTATTTCCTGGTGCTTAATCACCACAGTTTATGTATGCATTTTCTTATGGACACCAAGATTGCCTGTGACTCCCCATAGCCTCAAAAATACAACTGTGTCAACCTGTGCAATTTTTACTCTGGGGTATAATTCTTAAAGAGAGGTCATTGAGTTGTAGTCTATCAGTGGATTTGGCATCGATACTGCCAGACGGCTTTTTAATATCAGATATACTTCTACCTGCGGGGCATGATGGGTTACATTTCTCTACATACTTACCAACATTTTATAAGTTGTGATTTTAACTTTATGCTGATTTGATGTTTTTAGAGCATTTTCTTGTTTAAATAAATATGAATTCCTCTGATTACTGATGAAGATGGATATCACTTCACATGCTTCTTAGCAACCAAATTTCTCCTCTGGTATATTGTTTTTTCATATATTTTTCTATCAATCTATTTCTTTTTAAATTCCTTGTGTATTCTACATGATGATCCTCAATCAGCTTTAGGTATCACAAATATCTTTTCTCAGACTATCATTAGTCTCTTAACCTTCTCTGTGGTTCAGGTCAATGATCAGACATTCTTACTATTGATGTGTTAAAATCCAATTATTTTTGCTTTTTAGTTTGATGCAGTCTCGTTTGTATATCTTTGCTTTTGTTACCTGTGCTTTTGGGGTTATATGCAAGAAGTCATTGCCCACACCTATGCTGTGTAGATTTCCCTTTATGTTTTATTCTAGTAGTTTTACAATTTCATGTTTTATATTGAAGTCTTCAATCCATTTTGAATTAATTCTTGTAAAAAGTGTGAGACAAGGGTCCAGTTTCATTCTTCTGCATGTGGACAGCAAGTTTTTCCAGAATCATTTATTGAAGAGACTGCCTTTTTCTCCTGTATAGTCTTGGCCTCTTTGTAGAAAATCAGTTCACCATAATGCATGAGTTTAATTCTGAACTGTTTATCCTGTTTCATTGGTGGGTGCATCTGTTTTTATGCCCATACAATGCTCTTTTGATTATTATAACTTTGTGGTACATTTTGAAGTCAGATAGTGTCATGCCTTCAGATTTTTTTCCCTAGATTACTTTGACAATTTGACATCTTTTGTGCTTCAATACTTATTTTAGAATTTTTTTTTCTATTTCTGTGAAGAATGACATTGGAATTTTGATAGAGATTGTATTGAATCCGTGTGTTGCTTTGAGCAGTAGTAGGATCTTCCAATCCATGAACATGAAATATTTTTCCATTTATTTGTTTCATCTCCAATTTATTCCACTGATGTTTTATAGTTTTTAGTATATAGATTTTCCACCTCTTTGATAAACAAGTGTTGGTGAGGATGTGGAGAATTAGAAATAAAATTTTCATATTCAATTTCCTTTGGTACATAACCAAAGGAATTTAAATCAGTATGTTGAAGAGATGTCTGCATTCCTGTGTTCATTGTAATATTATTCACAATTGTCAAGATTTGGAAACAATCTTAAGTGCCCATCAACAAATAAATGGATTAAAAATGTGGTATATCCTAATAGTGGAATACTATTCATCCTTAAAAAAGAAATAAATTCTGTCACTTGTGACAGTGTGTATGAATTCAGAGGACATTAGGCTAAGTGAAATTAATCAGGCATGGAAAGAAAGGTATAGCATGATCTCACTTATATGTGGAATCTAAACATTTGAATTTATAGAAGTAGAGATTACAATGGTGATTACCAGGGTCTGAGGCAGGGGCTGTCAGGGGGATGTTGGTAAAAGAGTACAAAATTTCAATTAGGTGAGAAGAAAAAGTTCTAGTGATTTATTGCACAGCATGGTGAATATAATTAATTATTATATGTTGCATATTTCAAAATTGCTTAAAAATGGATTTTAAATGTTTTCGCTATAAAAAATGATAAATATGTGAACTGATGGATATGTTATTAGCCTGATTTGCTCATTCCATAATATATACATATATTGAAGCATCACATTTTACCTCAAAGATATATACAATTATTGTTTGTTAATAAAACTAAAATTATGTAAAAACAGAGATGCTAAGACAGTTTCTTTCATATTAGGTTTGTGATTTGATCTGTCAAATTAAAGGAATTCTAGTTATATTAGGTATAAAAGCAATTAGAAAAAAACCTAAGAGTCTTGGGTCTGTACACAGATTGTACATAAGTAAATCCTGAATCTGCAATTAAGATCTGATGAAAAATCGCATCAGGAAATGTTGAAGCTCCACTCTGATTCCTAATCCCTTTGTACATTTCTGTACCTTCCTTCCCTTCCCTGGCCCCTTTCTCCAAGCACTTTCTACTCCTTGTTTCTTGTTTCTCAGTGTATTTTCAGTGGTCAGACCTAGGGCTCTTCTTCAGCAGACTGACCTAGACCTAGTTTATGTGACCCACCACCCTCATGTGGGAACCTTAAATTTCAGTTCTGTACTCTCAGATGTGGACAACTCTGAGGGGTACCTCATGCTTCAGAGTCTCCCCTGCAGAATCGAATTGGAGCTCCCCAAGCTGGAAATTTTCCAGAGACCACACCCTCACCTCTCTTATGACTCACACTTCTAGGAAACACTTCCTTAAAAACCATACGTGTACACAGGTTCTCTTCATAAGATCTGCTTCTGGGGAACCCAACCTAGCATAATAATCAAGAAACTCTAACAAAACTCTTAAGCCTTCTCTCATGTAGTGAAACAGTACAGAAAAGTTCAGTTCCATCTCAACTCTACTTGTTTTTCAGAGTTGGGGGACCCAGTTCTCCAATGTTAAAAAAAAAAAAAAGAAATTTACTAATATTAAGGAATTTTATGGAATACAGCAAACTTATGTGTAATTATTATTATTTTTTTAAATTTTGAAGGTGGGATGAGTTCCCTTTTAAATTTATTGCAGGAGAAACATAACTGAGGAGCAGAGACATACTTAGGAGAAATGAATATATCAGCAATTCTGCAATGGAAGAGACTTTCTTTTAGAACATTAATTTTGCTTTACAACTAATGGAATGTTTTAAAGTAGGTACTGAATCTGGAATTCACCCAGGAAATCAGTTAAATCTATAAATTTCAGGCAAATTATCATAAGGATGTGAACTCTTCTGAACTGACAGAGCAGGCATATGCATCTATGCTTTCTCTTACCAAAACTTTACCAGAGGCAAAAATATTTCCAAAATCTGCATTTTTATTGACCACAGTAGCTGTCATCGAGTTTCATTATATTCAATTTAGTTTTCTTCATTATACTGCTTGTTATTTATAATAACAGCATTTATTTAAATATTTTTGAACAGGCATGTTTGTAGGATTCCAAAAAGTCTCATACATTTCTGTTACACATTGTCTTAGTTCTCATCCCCAAAGAAATATGTGATTATTAGTATTTTGTGTCATCTTCTAGAGTTTCTTTATGTAAATATGAGCAGATATAAGGATAATTTCTTATCCCTTCCAGTGCCCTGATGCCCAGATATAGAGCAGTCAAACGAGGTTGCAGCCTCTGAGTAGTTGTTGCTGAGAGATTATGGATATGGCTCTTTTAAGAATTCTGAGCAGGATAGCCAGGCATGGTGGCTCACGCTTGTAATCCCAGCACTTTGGGAGGCCTAGGCGGGCTGATTACTTGAGGTCAGGAGTTCGAGAACAGGCTGGCCAACATGGTGAAACTACGTCTCTGCTAAAAAAAAAAAAAGAAAAAAAAAAAAAGAAAAAAAGAAAAATTAGCCAGGCGTCGTGGCAGGAGCCTGTAGTCCCAGCTGCTTGGGAGCCTGAGGCAGGAGAATCGTTTGAACCCAGGAGGCGGAGGCTGCAGGGAGCAGAGATCACACCCCTGCACTCCAGGCTGGGTGACAGAGTGAGAGTCCATCTCAAAAAAAAAAAAAAAACCTAAGCACGATGCTGAGAATTATTCAGTCCTCAACTTGATCTTCTTGATCAAGTTCCTCTTGCAGCAGAGTGAGAAGGGAAGCAGTTGAATGGCTATGTTTTGAATTTCCTAAGGAACATATATTGATACTGATATTTCCTAAGGAACATATTAGTGAGAAGTTAAAAGGCTTCTGGTTTAACTTTGATGGCAATGAATTAAGGTAGATCCTGTGAATAAACCTGTCCAGATTTCAGGTATGAGTGTGACCAGTATGTGAAATGTAAAGCTGACATGTTTAATTCCACATGTCACAGTTTTTACTTTGTATTTTGTAACATTAATTATTAAAGACTGGAGTATATTCTGTATATTAGCCAAAGTTTGTGTTCTAAATGAAAGATAGGAATACAAATGAATATGATAGGGAAAACACTGAAAGTCTCTTGTCCATAGTCCCTTTGTCTTTGGAGTTTACATAGAATGGAAAATTAAATTTTATTAAAGAAGGCAAATAGCCTTTATAATATTCCTCAAAAGTAATTTTTCCTTTTAAACTAGAAATTGTTATAATAGTAATGCATGAGCACATTCTTTTTGTTAAAAAATTCAATGCTATATAAAAAGCTAAGTTACATCTTGATGACTTTTCTGGCCCTGGGAAATTCTATCGCTAGAGGGAACCATTGCAATCAGTTTTGTCTTTACCCTTCCAGACATTTTCCCTGTTACTTCTATACCTATATACCTATCTGCACATCTAAAGACAATAGCTTTGCTTTTGTCTGTGTGTATGTGTTCATTTTCATAAATGGTGTCATACTCTATAAAGTGATTTCTCTGCTTTTCTCACAGAAAAAGGTCAAAAGAGAGTGAGCAAGAGGAAAGTAGAAGAAAATGAGATTGACTAGGTAGCCACTGATCAGAATATGCATAATCTAAAAGCTGTAGAGAAATTTGTGGTTTTTTTCTGTATATTAAAGAAGATTATTGGAATATTTTTAGCAGGGAAGTGACATGGTCAGTCTCTGAGAGTGGTAGTGGCAGATAGGAAGCTATTGCAGTCATGTGGGTGTGAGATAATAGTGACCTAGATTAGGGAGGTAGGTAGGAAATTGGTAAGAGACAGTTATATTTGCTTTAAAAGAAGAAATTTGTTAAAATTTACTAAGAAAATGATGGAGTAGAGAGAAAGAGAAGCCTCACAGATGATGTCAAAGGTTTGGCGTGAGCAACTGTGTGAATGGCAGTATTGTTTACTAAGATGTGGAAGAAAAAGTGAAGAATAGGTTTACAGGAGTGGATCAGGTTGTATTTGACATACTATATCTAAAATGACTATGAGACAGCCAAGTGGAGATGTCAAGTAGGCAACTGAATATGCAAACCAGGGGGAAAAGACAGAGCAGGACATACATTTGAGACTCTTTAGTGTATAGATGGTATTTAAGTCATGTTGCTGGTTGAGATCACTTAGACATTAAAGTTAATTAGAGATCCAGAAGACAAGGTAAATTGAACCGAAAAAAAAAAAAAAGAGCAAAATCAGCTTATAAGATAGGAGGAAAACCAGGATCATATCGTGCTCTGGAAACCAAGTACAAAAAATGTTTCTATCATGTACAATGCTCCTGAGATGTCCACTAACAAGAGGATTAAAAATGGCAAAGTGGGGCCAGGTGTGGTGGCTCATGCCTGTAATCTCAGCACTTTGGGAGGCTGAGGAAGGCGGATCATGAGGTCAGGAGTTCAAGACCAGCCTGGCCAACGTAGTGAAAACCCTCTCTACTAAAAATACAAATATTAGCAGGGAGTGATGGCGGGTGCCTGTTGCCTGTAGTTCCAACTACTTGGGAGGCTGAGGCAGGAGAATCGCTTGAACCCTGGAGGCGGAGGTTTCAGTGAGCCGAGATCATGCCACTACACTCCAGCCTGGGCAACACAGCGACACTTTGCCAAAAAAAAAAAAAAGAAAGAAAAAAGAAAGAAGAAGGAAGGAAGGAAGGAAAGAAAGAAAGAAAGGGAAAGAAAGAAAGAAAGAAAAGAAAGAAAGAAAGAGAAAGAAAGAAAGGCAAAGTGGATTTAGTAGTATGGAGGTTCTTGGGACCTTGAAAAGACGAATATTAGAGGCAATACTAGATTAAAGTAGGAAGAATAAATAACACAACATTACATAACATCCATGTAAAGCATCTGCATTTCAAATCAAATTGCAAAAGGACTGCCTCATGCAAAGATTCTATAAATTCAGGATAAAAAGACATTGCAGTGAAATTTCTTTAGACTCAATTTTCTCCAAGGCATTAAAATGGTAGATGCACAGTCCATAGTGAGATGTGAGACTTAAAAGAGAAGGTAGCAGAATATTCGTTTCCATCATTGGCTGACCATCCACCTCTAATATCTAAACAGATCTTGGATAAGCTAAGAAAAAATGATTGGAAATCCAAAGAGGATTTGTGGGTAGAGTATTGGTATTCTATGATTCTTCCTGACAGCAAAAGTCAAGATGCTTTCTTTTTCTTTCTGACAAGAGAAAGGGTTTGGAGGAAGCCGAGCTGGTGAGCTTAATCTATTATCCTTACTACCACCATGTTTGAGTAACTCATGCCTGAGAAACTCAGAAGGCAAGGCCTGGGCTGGCTTTCTGGAGATGATAAGAAAGAGGCTGCTGTTGCCTCAGAACCATCCTACACTCTCAATGGAACAAGGCAAAATTGTGTAATTTTCTCCTCTACTGTACCTGTTGTGGACCATGTCAAGAGAAAGCCAGCCTGAGCTTGTCTTGGCTCTTGCCTAAGAGGAAGTATCATAATTTGTGATATAATAACCTGGCCAAAATCACAGTGGCTTACAACAGCAAATATTTATTATTTTCTTGGGTCAGCTGCACGGTAATTCTGTGGTCAGCTGGCAGCTCATCTAGGCCTGGATTATCAAGAATAGCTTCATAATCTATAGCTTTATCATTGACTAGATGTTAGCTGGGTGAAGGTGATGCTATGTCTTCATTCTCCAGAAAAGCTCTAGCCTGAGCTTTTTACAGCATAGTGCTGACAGAGACAACTGAAAATTTCAAAGTATATGTTTTCTTCAAGCCATTCAATTGTTTTTAAAATTTTCTTTTATGTAGGTCTTATATGTTAATTGCAAATTTTATTTCTAGGTTATAGTATTGTTACTATTATCAACAACAATAATAATGAACATAAAATTACTTTTTGACATTTATTAGCAATTTATTTTGCAGTGAATGGTCAATAAATAGGCCAGTTAATTTTCAAGGTATTGATTTGGATGTATCTCTCTAAGACCTACTTAGTTATTTTTTATTTATAGTCTGTATTTTTTGTATACTTCCGTGTCTGAGCTTATAGATGTGAGGATTCTACACATCTGAGGATTAATTTTATCCCTACACATGTGAGGATTAATTGTGTCCCTATCTATTTCCACTCATATTTCTTGCAGTTTTCTTTTATTATTTTAATGATCTGTAACTTGATGTATAAATACTATTGACAGGTATGATTTATCTTCATTTGTGATTATAGGATATCTTTCTTTTTCTCATTTCATGATTATTACTTTGAACTCAAGCCTAAATGCCTCTTGTTCCATATTCTTATTTTAATAATAGATTTCTTCAAACTTGATAAAAGTTTTGCAATTCATACTTTTGCCTAATTCAGACAAAAATTAAGCTGTTTATATTCAATTAATGAATTATCTTTATAGCCACCTAATTACTTATAAAATTGCAAGAATTAAGCTTCCAAAATTTCAAGGGAACAAATTTCTATTTAATATCTAAAAATATGTTTGAAAATGCATGTTTTAGTAGCTACCCTCTTCACTAGCCCTAAGAATATTTTCTTCTTTGACTAAAAGTGAATCTCCAAGACAAAAGTAAATGTGGCTGAGGATTTCCTAGAAACTGTATACATTAATTTAAATATTAGTGTATTGACATGTCAGAGAAATTATTTTCCTTGCAGCAAGCACTATACAAAAACTATTAATAAGCTAATAACAACTTAATAGTATCTATTCAGTAATGGAATCATTGTTTGCCAAGACTATATGCACTTACATTGTGCTAAGCATTTTTACACATTGTCTAATTTAATTTTCACAATAATATAAAGCAAGTATTTTTGTTTTTCTTATTTACAGATAAAGGAACTGAGGCTAAGAGAAGTGACCTCTGACACCCAGCTAACTAGTGACAGAGGTGAGATTTGGGCTAGGGGGGTTTGATGGCAAAGGCCATGCATTTGGTCTGTTTTGCTTTTAAATTTAATATACCTTTTTAAGGAAATAACTTGAATGAATCAAGGGATATTAACTTAATTAGGAAGAAATGTATTTACAGAAAAATTGGAACTTTTTTGCTAATTCAGGTGAACAGGTTTTTTAGCTAGACTGAATAATGAAGCTTCACTATTCTGAGTGTTTTTCTATTATGACACTACAAATGATTTAATAATTTTTAGAATTTGGATTGTATCCTAATTTTCTAAAAACTGTTTATCTTTTTTTAGGATAAAAAATAATGATCTTAATAATTTGCAAAGCTTTTAATAGAACTAAATTATATGAATTTGAGGCCCCATCTGAAACTCAGCCATGAGATGGCATGCTGAAATCTCCAGGGGAGTGTTAATGCTGGCTTTCACTGGCCTCGACAATCCACAGCGAGTGTGCAGGGCAAGGAGAGTTTTTATTTCCAAGTCTAAACCGAATGAAATGCAATTAAATCTGCTGTCTGGGCCGCTGGTGCCCTCTACAGGTCAAATAGATGCTGTACAGCTTTAGGTTTCACCTGTTAAAATGTCGTTTTAGCGCTAAAAGAACTCTGGGTCCCATTGCATAGTAGCTTCTTTACAGGGTACTGTCACTCTTATTGGCATAAATAATAGAAATATTGAGTAAAATCACCTAAATAGCCTCATTCATGTGTCTAGCAGTTGGATAGGTGTTAGCTGGGATGATGGTGATGACGTGTCTCATTCTTCAGCAGCCTAGAGTGGTTATTCATATGGTAGTAGTCACAGGAACAATTGAAAATACCAAAGAGTATGTTTTATTTATGCCTTTCATTTGCTTATTTAAATTTTTTATATAGTTTGCTTATTTAAATTTTTTATATAGTTGTTATATAATTGTAATGCAACACTCAAATATCAATGTCTTAAGTTATTCAGTTACATCAAGATGATTATTTCTTTAAAAAAGTATGGGGAGACAGAAGTGGAGATGGCAGTAGTACAAGTTTTATTGTAAAGATCAAATGAAATAAACTATGTAAAGCTTATGGAACATAATAGGTCATCTGAAAGCAATTATTTTTACTTAATCAAATTTTAAAGTTTTATGTGAGAACAAAACAAGCTAGGGTGAGGGTGGAATGGTTGGGGGTGTGAAAAACGTAGGCAACACAGAGGAAGGGCTTACTCAGTCCTCATTTAAAATACCTCATTAAATATATGATGTGTACAAAATAGAAAAAAACACAAAATATAAGCATATTTCAAGTGTAATTAGGGAAAACACATTTGTGGTCATTATTATGTATTATTTTTCTACATCAGAAATCTAAGTTTTCAGTCTTTGTTTAGAGTAATCCTTTATTGGTTTTTTACATTTTGTAACACAGATTAGTTTGGAGCTCCTAACTTTACCATGGTAAAGAGACAATCTCTAGTTCTGTTTTCTCACCTTTTACATGATAAGTAATAGTGAAGAGTCATAGTGTCCTAACTTCACTTGTTTTTTTAAAAAAATTTTTCTCCCATTTTGTAGGTTGCCTGTTCACTCTGATGGTAGTTTCTTTTGCTGTGCAGAAGCTCTTTAGTTTATAGATCCCATTTGTCAATTTTGGCTTTTGTTGCCATTGCTTTTGGTGTTTTAGACATGAAGTCCTTGCCCATGCCTATGTCCTGAATGGTAATGCCTAGGTTTTCTTCTAGAGTTTTTATGGTTTTAGGTCTAACGTTTAAGTCTTTAATCCATCTTGAATTAATTTTTGTATAAGGTGTAAGGAAGGGATCCAGTTTCAGCTTTCTACATATGGCTAGCCGGTTTTCCCAGCACCATTTATTAAATAGGGAATCCTTTCCCCATTGCTTGTTTTTCTCAGGTTTGTCAAAGATCAGATAGTTGTAGATATGCGGCATTATTTCTGAGGGCTCTGTTCTGTTCCATTGATCTATATCTCTGTTTTGGTACCAGTACCATGCTGTTTTGGTTACTGTAGCCTTGTAGTATAGTTTGAAGTCAGGTAGCGTGATGCCTCCAGCTTTATTCTTTTGGCTTAGGATTGACTTGGCGATGCAAGCTCTTTTTTGGTTCCATATGAACTTTAAAGTAGTTTTTTCCAATTCTTTGAAAATTTTCGCAACCTACTCATCTGACAAAGGGCTAATATCCAGAATCTACAATGAACTCAAACAAATTTACAAGAAAAAAACAAACAACCCCATCAAAAAGTGGGCAAAGGATATGAACAGACACTTCTCAAAAGAAGACATTTATGCAGCCAAAAGACACATGAGAAAATGCTCATCATCACTGGCCATCAGAGAAATGCAAATCAAAACCACAATGAGATACCATCTTACACCAGTTAGAATGGCAATCATTAAAAAGTCAGGAAACAACAGGTGCTGGAGAGGATGTGGAGAAATAGGAACACTTTGACACTGTTGGTGGGACTGTAAACTAGTTCAACCATTGTGGAAGTCAGTGTGGTGATTCCTCAGGGATCTAGAACTAGAAATACCATTTGACCCAGCCATCCCATTACTGGGTATATACCCAAAAGACTATAAATCATGCTGCTATAAAGACACATGCACACGTATGTTTATTGCGGCACTATTCACAATAGCAAAGACTTGGAACCAACCCAAATGTCCACCAATGATAGACTGGATTAAGAAAATGTGGCACATATACACCATGGAATACTAGGCAGCCATAAAAAATGATGAGTTCTTGTCCTTTGTAGGGACATGGATGAAACTGGAAATCATCATTCTCAGTAAACTATCGCAAGGACAAAAAACCAAACACCACATGTTCTCACTCATAGATGGGAATTGAAGAATGAGAACACATGGACACAGGAAGGGGAACATCACACTCTGGGGACTGTTGTGGGGTGGGGGGAGGGGGGATGGATGGCATTAGGAGATATACCTAATGCTAAATGACGAGTTAATGGGTGCAGCACAACAGCATGGCACATGTATACATGTGTAACTAACCTGCACATTGTGGACATGTACCCTAAAACTTAAAGTATAATAATAATTAAAAACATAAAGATAAATTAAAAAATAAACACACTTTAAATAAACCCCCCAAAAAAATTTTTTTAAAGGCTAAATTAGAGATTCATATAAAAACACCCGAGACTTTTCCTGGGCGTGGTTCTAAGCTCTTCACATATGTTAACTTATGGACTTTTACAATAATAATTCAAGGTAAGGAGTAGTATTTTTTTCCATTTTCCAAAGAAGGAAACTGAGGTACAGAGAATTTTAATAAATTGCCAAAGATTATACATTTTGTAAGTTTTGAAGCCATCCATGTGGGGCAATCTGGTTCCAGGATTTAAATGTTTAACTGTTCAACTTTGAAAATTTGTAAAAACAAAAAGTATTATTTAAATCAAGATATTACCATTAGGATTAATATTAATCAGATCATTATTTCTCACATTCAGCTTTCTGTATTAACAAAGTTAATCTGAACAAAATAGGGTCATTTAGCATGAGCAAGTCCTATGGTTTTAGGCTCTTGGGTAAGTGTTATTCTTAGAGTTCTAGATATTGTAATTTGGGCACCATTCAAACTGAAGGCAAGTTACAGTATTTCTCTTCATTCAAATAGATTTGATTGTTTTGGTTACTTAAGGTTTTCTACAACTTAATGCCACTAAGGCACCACTTGATGGCAGTGGTAACATGGGTTATGATGTCTATTTAGGTCTGGAGATAAGATGGAAATACAGTGATTTTTTAAAGCTGAATCCAACTAAACATCTATCTAAGATATGGTACTTAAAAGACAAAAAGACATGGTTCACATACATATTTGAATTACAGTTTTATCAAATATAAAACTCTGTGTCCTGCCTCTTTCCCACACCAGATTCATTATTTTAAAAAATCAAACCAAAGCAAAGCAAAAATCAATGTTAGGTTTCTTTGTGGTTGTTCTGATAGCTCTAAGGACTATACCTACGACACTTTTAAAACTTTATCAACCTTAAATTTATTTAAATTTCAGCTTCTCCATCTATTACTCAGTTATCACCACTCTCTATGTCTTAGCTGATCACTGCTGCAACTCCAAACATGCAAAACCTCTCATTCTTTACTTCTCACTTACATAATGAGAATACTAATGTTCCCCTTCCCTTCATCATCTCTTCTTACCCTCACTATGCTCTCATTTCTGTCAGTTTTTTCAAAGTTGAGAAAAATTTGTATTCTATTTTATGATAATTAAGTACTGCAGATTTTGCTTATAATTTTAACCTAATAATTAAAATCCAAAGCCTAAGTTTATATCACTATGAGTATAAAAATACTGCTTATTTCAAAGAAGAGTCATGTGCCATGGTTACATTACCTTTTCTACCAAAGCAATGACACAAATCTGTGCCATTAGATGGAAAATATTCCTAGCATTAGGTACAAGTGGATTGTCCTATTTTATCCTGAGACCATTTTTAAATCTCATTGTCAAGGTCTTCTAATGTGCTTGATTGGTATTCTCCCGGTGTTTCCCATTCATTCTCATTTTTATGGTAATTTATTCCTTTAAATATGTATTTACCATCATTTTAATGGGTTCTCATGGGAGTAGGACTAAACAAATAAAATAATGATTAAATAGTATAAGCTACATAATGTTTAATCAAGAGTTGATGTAAAGAGAAAGTTTTAAAGGAAACATAATGCCCATCATCATAGGACCAGTAAACTTTAGGGCTAGAAGTCTCTCTGTTATTTTACAAATCAAACCAAAGCAGAATAAATTAATTTTCTAAAATTGCACAAGTTAGTCTACAATGAATATCTTATCTGATGTGATTCTTTATTTCTTACTTAATGACAATTGATTTTAAGGATACCTGATAGCTAATATTTGCTTAAAGCATTCGAATTTGGTGTAATCTATACCCTTTAACCTAATAATTAAAACCTTTAGATCACTTAAGTCAATAGAGGCTTAATAAAGTATTTTATTTTTCATTGTTCTGACTCTTGGACTGTACTTGGTATACGTTAAACTTATACTCTTCTAGACAGAACAGGGAGAAGCTGAAGGCTTTTTACTATGCAAACCTTAAAATATCAGAGTAAGCTTACAGCTAATGTAGTTTTTATTTTCCAATCAGAGATTCCTATGAGAAAAAATATGTTTTTAAAATAAACTCCCTTTCAATGAATAATTTATTAAGCAACATTTCATTTTATTATATTGCAGTTAAATTTTAACCAGAGCTAATGATAAATCTGTGCTGTGGTTTTTCTTTTTTTAGAACATAAAGTATAATTTTGAACTAATTTATCAAAGAGGACAAAATAAACGAATTTATTATGAAACTATATCTTTCTATTAATGACAATGAAGTGGCAAAAAACACAATAAAATATATTTGGACACATTTTTTTCAACGTAGAAATGCAAAAGACATTACACAGTTAATGACTTCACTAATGCCCCTGAGTTATGTGACACTAATTATTTTGTTAGTCTGCCAACACTATGGGGTTTAAATTTTGAGAAGTAAAAACTGCAAATCCAGACTAACACTGCTTTTCAATTAATACTTTATAAGAAAATTAAAATTATATATCTATCATAAATTTTCTCCAATATTACTACTAATGAAATCTTCTTGAGATTGTATTTTCAGAGTTAATGCTCTGTTATTATAAATTCATTAAAAACCAAAAGCTGGAAGAGACCCAAACTCTGGCAACTAATTTCATAATCAAGTAAATGAAGGCATTGGGAGTTTAAATGGCTTCCTCAAATAGGCCAACAACTAATTACTGGTAAAAGTTGAAAGTATCTAACATTTTCTAATGTTGTAGTTTTATTTTCATTCTGTTCAAAATATTTAAAAATGCGTCTTTCAACTTCTTTGACATCAGTTTACTCAGAAATTTTAGAAAAATGTCTGAACTTTTTTTTTTTTTTGAGACTGAGCCTCGCTTTGTCACCCAGGCTGGAGTGCAGTGGCGCGATCTTGGCTCACTGCAAGCTCCTTCTCCCGGGTTCACGCCATTCTCCTGCCTCAGCCTCCCGAGTAGCTGGGACTACAGGCGCCCGCCACCACGCTCGGCTAATTTTTGTAGTTTTAGTAGAGACGGGGTTTCACAATGTTAGCCAGGATGGTCTCGATCTCCTGACCTCGTGATCCGCCCGCCGCGGCCTCATAAAGTGTTGTGATTACAGGCGTGAGCCACCGCGCCTGGCCGACGAAAAATGTCTGAACATTTGGGAATTTTGCAAATATCTTTCCTTTGTTGATTTGTGATTTAATTCCATTATGGTCAAATAATATACTTTGTATAATTTCTATTTCCTTTCAATATACAGAGACTTTATGGCACAAAATATAGTTTGTTTTGGTAATATCTCTGTGTGCACTTGAAAAGGTCAAATATTTTGCTGTTGTTAGAAGTGAGTCACTGAAGGTGTTGTTGACCTTGACGGGAAGTGGCCACACTGCCTGCAGAACTTTCTGGGAAACTATCCATACATGTCTGGGTATCCTGCTTGCCAGGTAAACATTGCAGAAGTAAGGATTTTTAAAAAGCAGAAAGGGAAGCCCCCCCACTTTTTTTTCCTGCAGTGCAGGCTCCATCTAGTAGTAATCTTAATATCTTGCCAGCTGGAAGGGGAAAGGTTTACAAGATTTAGCTCCACTAGTGACAAAGCAAAGAAGAGGGAATTTGGAGCTGATAGGCAATACATTGATAACGGGAACACCTAAAACAGTATCGTTTACATAACTCTTGCTAACATTTATGAAAATATATCTTATTGTCTCTATTGCATTGTAAATGAGTAGAGGGATCATATCATTAATAATAAGTTATATAGTATAATTTAGATTTTAGCACTTTATAAAAATATCCAAAGTTTAAATCAGATTTGGTAATCTAAGCAACTAGGAAAACACCAAAAAAAAAATGCAATTGGATTAGAAGGTTCAGTACTCTGTGTGCCTACTGTTGGAACAAAACATAAAAGTAGAAGTTTGGAGAATATGGATAAATATATTCTAGAGCAGACAGTGACGTTTTAAGAGCAGTATACATTTTACCCTCTGTCTGGTAAATTAGTTCTTAATTTTAAGTACCTCATTTAATATAAAAAATAAAGTAAAATTGATGGATAATACTAAAAAGCACTTAGTATACCTTTGTTGAATTGATTTTCACATGAGTGACTTCAGGTATATAATTCATTCTTCCAAATAGAAATTAATGGCATAGTCAAGTGGAGCACTTAAGACATGCTTTCCCACTTAATTTGCCTAATAAAAAGTTAGCTTTAGTAGAATAGATACACTTAGGTTGTAGAAACAGATGACAGTGTTGCCCAGAATTCTGAAAAGTGGTAAGTAGTCAGTTGGTTGTGCTAAAGATGAGAGTTGGGCATATTTTACTATTGGGAGGAATTAAGAGCGGGATAGAGCAGTAAGGCCTATTTAGACCTTTAACAGCTTAAAAAATCAATAATTACAGCTTTATTAAGTACTACTTTGCTATTTCACCCAAAATATATCATGCCTCATATTTAAAAAGGAATATGATTTTACTTAGAAGAATATATATGCTTTAGATGCTAAAAGTAGAGTCCAATATTTGACTTATAAAATTTTGTAGGAAGTGGGTAACTTCAGAATACTGCCATATATTACTCTTTCTGTTAACTGTCTTGTTATTCAGAGAGGATTGCCAATAGAATACAGTCTGTTGTTTGTTTGTCACATAGTTTACAAATGCACACCTTGTGTATAAATAATCTTTACATGTAAACATGTGCTTCTGCAACATTGCACTACTATTTGAGTCTTTGTCATCATTGTTGTGAGCATTGGGAAAACCAAAGTTAACTTTTTTTTTTTTTTTGAGACAGATTCTCGAACTGTCACCCAGACTGGAGTGCAATGGCGTGATCTCGGCTTACTGCAACCTCCGCCTCCCGAGTTCAAGCAATTCTTCTGCCTCAGCCTCCTGAGTAGCTGAGACTACAGGCGCGTGCCACCATGCCTGGCTAATTTTTTTGTATTTGTTTTGGTAGAGATGGGGTTTCACCGTGTTAGCCAGGATGGTCTCAATCTCCTGACCTAGTGATTCACTCGCCTTGGCCTCCCAAAGTGCATGGATTGTAGGCGTGAGACACCGCACCCTGCCCAAACTTTTTTTATATCGACTTTTCTCAGTGTGACCCATATTATTAGAATTGTGTGGTATACTTCTTAAAATAAAAGCTCTTTAGGGTGGAACATGGACATTTGACCTACAGTGAGTTCTCCTGAGCTGTCACTGTATTCTAAAACACCTTTGCTTTTCACATTTCTGAATCTGTAAGAACCATATATTTTTCTCTATGGTTCATACTGTACTGAAAAGGAAAGGAGAGAAAAACTATTAAAACATAATATGGGCCTGGTGTGGTGGCTCACGCCTGTAGTCCCAGCACTGAGGCCGAGGCAGGCGGATCACGAGGTCAGGAGATCGAGACCATCCAGGCTAACACGGTGAAACCCTGCCTCTTCTAAAAATACAAAAAAAAAAAAAATTAGCCGGGCGTGGTGGCGGGTCCTGTAGTCCCAGCTACTCGGGAGGCTGAGGCAGGAGAATGGCGTGAACCCAGGAGGCGGGGCTTGCAGTGAGCTGAGATCGCGCCACTGCACTCCAGCCTGGGCAACACAGCGAGACTCCATCTCAAAAAAAAAAAAAACAAAAAACAAAAATACAAAAACATACTATGATAACATAATCACGTTCATGCATCAATGCAAAATTATATTCGTGTACACATGTATTCTTTAAAAAAATCAGTAGTAGTTGGAAACCAATAACCAGTTACAACGGGGTTAATATAAGGACATCTTCTGGATTCTAAACAGTTGACTCACAAACGAATTATTTTTGGTTACTAACTATTGAGGGTTTTATATATATATTATACATATATGTGGGTTATATATATGTTATACACATATATTGAGGTTTTTGGGATATCACACACACACACACACACGCACACACACACACTCTATTGCCCAAACAGTAATCTATTATAATTTGAAAGACAATGATTTAAGTGGTTTGCTTATAACAAACTGGCAATTTTTAAAACTTATTTTTTGTAAATTCTTTTTTAAGATTTTAAAATGATTTTTAAATAAAATTCATTCGTAATTCGCAAAGAAGATCACTTACTTCTTCCCATATTTCTGGACTAGTTTGCATCTTCTTTATTTTCCATGAGCTCTCATTTCATTTTTGCTTTGTTATAGCAACATTGAGGAATGCCAAACCTATTTCAGGATTCCACCATTTATCTAATGTCAATTGATATACAATTAAGAAAATGATAGAAAAGCAGAGGAAGAAATGCACTTTCTAGAAAGGCTGAAATGTACTAGTGAAATACACCTAGAAATTATTGTGGTATGGTGTACAATAATTCAAGGGGTATGGTGACCATGGCGTGTGCTCCTTCTTTTACAGATTGTCACTGCCAACTTCAAACCAGAGCTTTCAGATTTTTAAATAAGTGGAATCAAATTAGAAGCCAGACATATAAGGTTATGAGATATATTTAAAAATACATTCTAAGAATAACCATGTATTTTATCACGTTTTTCAATCCAGAGACTTTGTTTTTGGAAACAATTATCAAGCCTTAGTTTGTACTTCCTCCTCCTTTTCCTTTCTTTTCCATTTCCTTCTTTTTCCTTTTATTCCTGAACCATTCAAGAGCAATTTAATCCTGAAGCCCTAGTAAGGGCAGAGCAGTGTGGAAATGGGGAGAGGAGGGAGCTAAGTGAAGATGGGAGGGAATGAGCAGGGCATCTACAGAGAGGGGCTGCTTGGCCCCAGTGAGGACCAAAGGGGGCTCTCATGGAGTGCTGTCAGGAGGGAGGGGAGGGTATCCTTGCAAGGAGCCCATTGCAGGTGCAGAGGGAAATCCATGGGGTGGGACAGGTGTCTCACAGTGTGGAAATCGGAGCTTGCTGAGGAGGGTGTCTATGCATGGGGAGGCCCAGTGTGGAGTTTAGGGCCAGAGTACTGTGGGGTAGCACAACCCTGAACACCAGAGCCTGAGGAGAGTAAGGAGAGCATGCATGTGCGAGTGGGAGGTGACCTGAGAAGCACATTTCCCAGAGGCTGAGACAGCCCCCTGAGGAGTGGCAGGCATCCAAAATGAGACAGCCTATTTGGATTTAAAACTGTAGACTGAATGAGCTAAAAAAATTAAAAAATTAAATTTGCATCCTAACATGACATCCTTCCTCTTTATGGTTATGATTCAAAGTTGTCCAACTTGTGACGTTTATGACTGTTTCAGTTCGTTGGATTTTATGAAGCTCCACTTTTCTTCTTTAACTTTTATTTGAAGTTCAGGGATACCAGTGCAGGTTTGTTCCATGGGTAAACTTGTGTCTTGGGGGTTTGTTGTACAGATTATTTCATGCCCAGGTATTAAGCCTGGTAACTATTAGTAATTTTTCCTGATCCTCTCCCTCCTCCTACCCTCTACCCTCCTAAAGGCTCCAGTGTGTGTTGTTCCCCTCTGTGTGTCCATGTGTTCTCATAATTTAGCTCCCACTTATCAGGGAGAACATGTGGTATTTGGTTTTCTGTTCCTGTGTAAGTTGCTAAAGATAAAAGCTGCACATTTTACAGTTCTCTTAACCCAGGAGGCCTCAATGAGATCAAGGAAAGGAAGCTCTTGAAATTGGCTATCCTGATCTCCTTGGTTTCTTAGAGAAACACTGGCCGGCATTTCCTACCAGAGGGGTCTGGGACATCCTCATCAGGTGTGAGCATGTCTAAAAATGTTGGAATGTCCTACAAACTTCTTGTTGGCCCTTCCTGGTAAGTGAGGCACAATTGCCATTTGTCTAATTGACAGGACATATGGGAATGCACTTAACCCTTGAATGTGCATCCTGAAGCTGTTCATGGTTTGGGAATCCCCTACATCCCACCCACATTTCTACACCTCAAATATAAAAATTCAAATATAGAGACTTCAGGACTGACTTCCATCTCTCATCCAACTATTGAACGGCATCCTCTTTGAGGCAGGAGAATAGGCAATTAGGGTAACCAAAGGTTAAGCAAAAGCAAAAGAACAGCAGGTGCAGCCAGTTCTAGGCAAGATGAGGCAGCATACAGGCCAGATCTTCACTCCTGTGATAACAAGACAGAAGTTTCCACTTTAGCCTCTAACCACGGGCCAGATCTCCACTTCAGCCTCTGATTGGTCACAGGCCAATCCTTCATAGGGTGTAACCAATTGGAGGCCTCTAAAGGGCATCTAGGAGTGTTACCACATTCTTTTAGCTTAATAAAAACTGTAACTGGGGGTAGAGGGGCTCTTGAGCCACTTGATTGATCCAGTTCTCACTCTGTGGAATGTACTCTCACTTCAATAAATCTGTGCTTTTGTTAGTCTGTTCTTTTGTTGACTTGTTTTTCGTTAATTTGTTCTTTTATTGCTTTGTTTGTGCATTTTGTTCAATTCTTTGTTCAACACGCCAAGAACCTGGATAACTCACAGTCAAGATCTTCCATTGGTAACACTCTTCTCACCAAACTTTCCAGGAGAGTTAAGCTTGTGATTCGAGATCTCTTGTGACAGAAAATTCGCCAGCTTGCTCATTCTGTTTTTGCTCAGTTAGAATGATGTCCTTTGCCTTGGAACAAAATCATCTCCCTATATTTTTGGCCCTTGGAAGTCATTCTATGCCTGAGGAAAACAAGAAACAGAGCATGACCCATCTTTCCCATGACAGCCATTCAGATACTTAAAGCAGCACTCTCTGTTCTGCTCAGTCATGCCTTCTATGCAAAAAACCCCAGTTGCTTCTGAAGCTCGTTAAATGAAATGGTTTTCTGAAGCATTGTCTCTCATCTCCCTGATGCTAATTTGCCTTAACATGTTCCCATTTTTCAGTGTCCTGATATGATTTGGCTCTGTGTTCCCACCCAAATCTCATGTTGAATTGCAATTCTCAGTGTTGGAGGTGGAGCATGGTGGGAGATGATTAAATCATGGGGGTGGTTTCTAATGGTTTAGCACCATCCCCCTACTGCTGTCTCATGATAGATTTCTCACAGGATCCCGTTGTTTGAAAGTGTGTAGCCCCCTGCACTCGCTGTCTCTGTCTCCTGCCAGCCCTGTGAATATGTGCTTGCTTTCCCTTTGCCTTCTGCCATGATTGTAAGTTTTGTGAGGTCTCCCCAGAAGCAGAAGCTTGTACAGCCTGCAGAGCTATGAACCGATTAAACCTCTTTTCTTTATGAATTACCCAGTCTAAGGAATGTCTTTGTAGCAGTGTGAGAACAGACTAATATAGGTCTTCTTGTACTTTCATGTTCAGAGCTAAACATGACACTCTGAATCATTTCATCTCCACTAATTTGGTATAAATCCAAGTTATTTAGTGCATACTTGCATGTATGAAAAATGACTCTTTACTATCTTTGCAATTTTTCTATAAATCTGAAATTGTTGTAAATAAAGTTTAATTTAAAAATGCAGAAATTGAGATTCTAAATAAAAATCTTACTGTTGAAATATTTAACATTTAAATATGCACACACTCATTACATAAATACACATTTATAACTTTTTAATAAAAGCCTGAAATCTTACTTACTATGTAAGTTTAAGTAACTCAATTTCAGAAGACCAGTTTCCTTATCTAGATCATGATAGATTTGGATTAGATGGTATCTAATTGTATACATATATTTAAATTCATAAGGTAGAACTTTTTGCACATTATTTTTAGTAGAATTTAAAAGTTATAGCAGAGTATTCCTGATGCTCAGTAATTTAGTAGTACAGCAATAAACTTTTCTGACAGTTTCCATGATATTCCATGAGATGGTGCTATATTATTATCAGAAAATTTTCGTATTTCCAATTTCACAAAGCTTGGCATTAGTAGTCATCCCTATCAGTTAGGTTGTATCTATTGTGTCAAAAACTATTGGAAAAAATATAATCAATCAATCTACTTGATAAAGGAATTAATTTATGTTAAAATCCATTCTTTAGAGATTGGCAAATTCTCTTAAATGGCTAGATAATAAATGTATTATTAATATCATCTGTGGGTCATATGGTAGTCTCTGTTGCAACTACTCAAATCTGCCCTTGCTACCCAAAAGCAGCCATAGGCAATACACACATGGGTGTGGTTGTGTGCAAATAAAACTTTATTTACAAAAACAGGTAGCTGGCCTATGGGCCATAATTTGACTACCTTTGATATAAATTACATATAAAATTGAGCCACCATGTTATCAGCGACTATGTTTACTGAGCCAAAATTGGTACTTACGGACAGACTTGAGGGTAGATTTCCATGATCTTTGCCTGGTGGTGTTCATGGCTTTCTGTGATCCCCTCTTCTTGAGTGTGGGCAGGTATGATGGTTAATATTGAGTGTGAACTTGACTGGATTGAAGGATGCAAAGTATTGATCCTGGGTGTGTCTGTGAGGGTGTTGCCAAAGGAGATTAACATTTGAGTAAGTGGGCTGGGAAAGGCAGACCCACCCTTAATGTGGGCACCATCTAATTAGCTGCCAGCTTGGCTAGAATATAAAGTAGGCAGAAAAATGTGAAAAGACTAGACTGGCCTAGTCTCCCAGCTTACATCTTTCTCCCATGATGGATGCTTCCTGCCCTTGAACATTGGACTCAAAGTTCTTTAGTTTTGGGACTCGGACTGGCTCTCCTTGCTCCTCAGCTTGCAGAGAGCCTATTGTGGAATCTTGTGATCGTGTGAGTTAATACTTAATAGATTCCACTGTGTGTGTGTGTGTGTGTGTGTGTGTGTATATATATCCTATTAGTCCTTTCCCTCTAGAGAACTCTGACTAATACAGCAGGGCCTGAAACCTGAGACTTCCTTTTAACCCATGCAATATATAAAATTGATGAAATATTGCTCTTGGGATTTTGTTTTGTTCTGTAAAACTCCCATTTGCTAGCTGACTTGCTCTGGAGACTCTCCTTACTGGCATGATAAATAAGAGGCTATATTGGGGAAGTCCACATGGAAAGGAACTGAGGGTCATTTCCAGCAGACATCCAGTAAGAACTTGGAGCCCTCAGTCTACAGCCACTTGCCAACAACCTGAGTGAGCTGAACACTGGACTTTTTCCTAGTTGAATCTATAGATGAGAATCTGCCCAGGCTGCCACCCTAATTGCAGGTTGGCAGAGGACCCTGTTAAGCCATGCCTAGATGCCTGACCCACAAAACTGCAAGATAAACAATATATGTTGTTTTAAGCTGTATTTATTATGGAACAATAGAAAGCTAATATATCATAGTTTCATCTATAGCTATAGCTTTATGTAGACATATATACACATGTAAATACACATATATACACATACATATATGTGTACACATGTATAGTTTTCTATGCACACACATTAATGTACATTATATTGACTAAAATATATATTTTCATGACATTCATGGAAAACACAGAACACTATAGCTGTACACAAGTTCTTATTTACTTTATTTGTGTGTGATTCAAGATCTGTAAATTTTTAACATTATGGTACTATCAGGTTGTTCTTTCTTCACTGTAATAAAAAAAAGTAATAGAAAACACTTACTCATCTCTGAGATCCGCTAGAACTAGAACTCATTTACAGCACGATTTAGTAACTGGCTTTCCATCAGTTGGAAGGTTATTAATTTTGACAACTCTATTAGGACCTCTGATGTGTGTAATGATTTCATCGAAGTATTGAAAGAAAGTTAAATAAATTTTAAAACACCAAAATCAATGAATAACTTATGTCTCATAAATACTAAGACTACTTTAATTTTTGTAAATTACATAAAATTATTCGTCTGTGCAGAATATAGACAGAAACTTAACTACAAATTTTCATTAGCTACAACAACCTTTTCTCAATAATGCTAGATAAAAGTGTATTCTGTTTGAAGGCCACTGTGTATATATTTTTTAGTTGTCACACAAATTGGTTAATCAGTAATCATCAGACACTATACATGGGTATTCCTAAATCATTTTATAATATTTTACTAGTGTTATTATTTCTTACTTTCCAAGTATTTCAGAATTTCAATCAAGGTGAGAAATCAACAATTTCCATTTTGTTTCCTCTCTTCTCATTCTGATTAAAATGATGTCAAGTAAAAAGGATGCAATAAAAGTAGATACCTGCTGTACAAAAAGGAGAAATACTCTCCTTCCCATATCTATACCCTAATATTTCCATTAGGTTATGAGGGTATTTCATGGTATTCTGAGGTCACAGTTGCTAATTCAATGATGACTAAAACTCCCACAGAGTATACGAACAGAATGGAAATGCTGTCACCCTTACTACATTTGAGTTGCTTACAAGCTATTTTCTTGTCTTTATCTCTGTCTGTCTCTCCTGTCTCTTGGCCTTCTCTCTCTCCTTCTCTCTCTCTCTCTCTCTCTCTCACACACACACACACACACACACACACACACACACACAGAGCTTTGTTGAAAGCAAATTTTCCTAAGTGTCTCTCATAGAGTTGCTATAGTAATAGAAAAGTGGGAATACGAATCTTGTCCATTTAACTTCGATTTTATTATTGAATAAATAGGGGTGAGATAACAAAGAGAGGCTGTACAAAGGACATAAATGCTTACCAGCTGGTATTTTTTATTTTCTGAAGCCATCATTGAGAACAGGGCAATATCACATTGAGATAAAATATTGAACTATTGCAAAAGTTTTTCTCATATATTTGGCAAGACAATTTGGGAAGGTGTTTTCTAATGTGTACTGTAATGTTCTATCCTTAAAAACAATAGATAAATTAACTTTGTCTTTAAAAATAATCTGCACTTGTGTTCTTTGTGGTTTCTGAAATCCCATTGTATATCTTTAATAGTACTTGAGCAACTGTAATTATTCTGAGGATAAAGTAAAAACAGTGCATAATCCCTGATTTATAGGAAATGCTACTACAATAAGTCTCATCTGAACTTCTGTGTATCATTCATATGCTTATTTTCATCTTTAAACTGCTATTACTCACAGCGTCAGTGATAAATGTGTTTTGTTTGGATTTTTGCAAAGATTAGAAAAGACAATAGATATTCAGATTTTTGGACCAATGCCATTCATTTAAAGACAACACTTGTTCATTTGTGCTGTGAAATGAAGATATTATCAATATTCTACATGTACTCAGTGAATATATTTTAAAATTCATTTTTCTCTTTGAGTGTTTTGCTTTTTGCTTTTAGTTTTCATATTTCTTCTTTGGTAAATATGAAGCAAATACTGTAGGATAAAAGCTAGGTATTTTAGAAAAAGTCTAATTCTAGACAAGGACATTTAAGAAAGGTGAGATTTATGCTCTTGCCTATAGAACTGTAAAGTCTTTATAGTTCCATGTGACAGAATGGATGATAGTCAATGGATCATTATACGGGAGTGGCATGGTACATTGTAATACTTTGGTCCAGGCTTTCTATGTTGAAAAATTTCCTTTTCTTCAGAAAACAGCATTGTAATAATCTCCTATCTGAAGGAAGTTATAGCATAAAATGAAACTACTTCTCCATTAAATTATAGGTAATAATATCATCTGATACTATGTCTCTCATCAACTAAATAAACTAGTTAGCAAGACGAGGTATACATGTATGTGTATATATTTTTTCTATTCTTATTCTTTTATTTTTATCCATAGAAAAAAACTTTGAAAGTTGCTGGAATTATCTGCATTAGGCATTGTGATTTGAAATGTCACATGGTCACTATCTCTGAAAGATAGTTACATATTAGTGGATAATTGGAAAGTAGATACTTTTTCAAAAGAAGTAGCAACTGTTGAAATAGAGTCACTAGGCTGGTTTGCTTAAGGAACATAGAAAAACAAAGAAAAATCAGTTTCAGAATTTGTTTGCATTAAATATGTCAAGTGTTTCAGTTTACCTCACAAGTGATAGTATTTATGCAAAACAATGAGTGGTTAAGTCAATCAGGATTCACCCTCAAATTAACTCTTCATCAGTTCTAAAGTTGATAAAACTATCCAGAACACATTCCCTGTGTGACTGTGCCCTTAAAGTGCTACAGTAACAGCAAGGAATACTTAGAAACTGCCATGAATCTCAAGAGACAAGTTGCCCAGTGTCATCTTCCATGTTACAAGTGTGACTTTTCAGGGCAATACTGACTTGGAGATAAAGACATTCACTGATACTTAAGTTACTTTAAAATTTCAACAACTTTAGTATCTCCTCCTAGCTTCTCCTTATTCCTCCCTAAGATCATAGTTCAACCAACTCTTTCCCTGTGACCACAGGGAGGGAGGGAAAGGAATCATTACCCAAAGAACTCACAATCTGTGGGATGGAGGGGATTAAAGTGTGATGTTCTGGAGACCCTGAAAGAATGTTTTCCAAAATTATAGAAATAATAGCAAAGTGTTCTAAGTATTTTACAGACATAATCATTTAAAGGATAGGTGGAATATACCCTGTTTTAGAAGTCATCCCCTTTTGCAAAATTTCTTGCTAAGGCCAGTAAGCAAGACACTGCAATTTGAACCTAGTGAGGCTTCAAAGTGTGTGTTCTTAACCACCAGTGTGTAGTGTGTCTTGTAGCACAAAAGAAAACAATGTTAAACTCATCCACTATCAGTCTGCGCAGGCTTGCCGGATCCATTGTGAACTGGACAATCCAGAGTCTCTTTTCAAACTCATAGATCTGTGATACAAAGGGTCCAGATTTTTGCTCTATTTCCCTTTCTATATCTAGAACTAGATAATAGCAAACAGATGATCCAGAGAATAACATACCCATTACTAAATAGAATGCTAAACAACAATCAGTGCTATTCTCTGAATGCAACTTGGTTTGAATAATTGGAAGGTGGGAATAGAAATGGCAATGAAGAAATTCTTTTCTCCTTAAAGTCAGAGGGAAGTTGAAAGATTTAAGTTATTTCAATTTTAACTCTTGTTTCTTTTTTCCTCTTAATAGATAACACTGAAACATAAGGATAGATCTGAGGAACACAGCATTCTGTATACATTTACATTTGAGATAAAATGCTTCACTTATGCACATTGTGTATTGTATGCATGAAGATAAAAATGTAAGTTTCTCTCGTAGGTGTTAAAATTGCAGGACTTGTATATCAAAACCAGTAATGGTGCATGGATATGGAGCTGTACCTGGAAACTGGCAGGACCAGAGACATCTCTCAGCACAGGTTTTCCCAATTTCTCCTCTGTGCTTTCTTTCCTGTACTTCCTCAATGAGTTTGCTTATTTTTTCTCTTCTTCCTTCTGACTGGCCTGTATACATGTATGCATGCATATGTAAGCATTTATTTATCTCTAAGCATTTCTGTTCTTAGTTTTGGGTACTTACTACTATCCACATGTATTAATTCTTAGAAACACTTTTTAAAATCCAAATTTTCAGAAAAATACATGCAAACTTTTCTTTTTATAAACAAATATTAAAGTTGTGGCAGATTTACTTATCAGTCTCATTTGTTATTTCTTAGTAGCCAGATTTTGCATCCCCACCCTTGCGATAGCTTCATGGTGAACAGAATACCCTTTTCCATTCAATTATTGCAGAGTGTGGCCACAAGACTTGTTTTGGCCCATGGGCTGTTAGTGGGTCTGAAACAAGCAGAGTGTTGAAGAGTAGTTGGTCATATGGCTTGGTTTTCTCTCTTCTATTAATGTCACTGCCAAGAAAAGAACATATTCTGGGTAGCCTACAGATCTCAGACGAATGAGAGGCCTATGGAGCAAACCAAACGTATTCCACAGTTTAAATACGAGCCTTCTTGAGCTTATCTGAAGTCAGCTGAGTCTCAGCAGATCTTGAGTCAGATGAATAAGAAATAATTGCTTCCTATTGGACACTACTGAGTTTTAGAGTTGTTTGATATGCATATTATTGTGAGAACAGTTGACTAATATATGCAAGTATATAAATAATTTGTTAGTATTTACTGGTTTTAAAATAATGGATCACAAAATAATTATTTCTTTATTTTTTATTATTAGTCATAACTCCCAGACTGAAGCTTAGGGCTAATGTGAATTATAAGTAAAATTCAAATCAATTCCTTTGGTTCATGTGTCTGTATTTCCTAATTTCTTTTTCTTTTTTTTTTTCTCCTGCTGAACAGGACTTTCCCATATCATATTTTTCGTAGAAAAATTCTACAAAGTAATTTTCAATGCACTATCCTTGAATCTGAGAAGTAATATATTTAGCAGAATGCAAAGGAAAAATATTTTACCTTTTTAGACTAGTGACTCATCTGGCAGTTTCTTATTCTACTGCTGATTATTTTTCAAAATAGGCTCTTACGAGTTTTAAAATAATTATTTCCAGTTCCATAGTAATCATACTAATTAGAATTTTCCAAGCAGGTATATTCTTAGAATTTATTTTAATGGTAATATAACAATCTGAAACTCATAATGTGCACTATTGCACCTTAAGTATATTTATTTTGAAAATGAACACTTCAGTGCATTATCTGCTGAGAAATAGTATCCTCATGATCTCAGGAACTATTAGCACATATCTAACTTAGTACCATGAAGTGGTTTCAGCACATAGACACGAAATCAAATTCTAAGATATAATAAGAGCAAGACCACAATGTTGAAGTAGTGTTTCACAAAATCAAATTCTAAGATATAGTAATAGCGAGATCACAATGTTGAAGTAGTGTTTGCAAGGTAACTTTTTAGATGCCACAATTTGAGACCTAATTATTTTTGAAGACACATACAGATTCTCAATTATAAGCCTCTCATCACATTGAAATTTTATTATTTCTGGTCTTTAGGATTCCTCACTGTCCTCAGTCTCTACAAACCAATCTGACTGCCATTAATTCATTTATTGTCCTATAATAATCCAGTGTTAATTTATTGGAGTAATAAAGCAACTAAGTTGGACTAGATGAAAACAAGAGATAGAAAACCATGGTAAATTGGGTTATTCTAAACAGAAAACATTGAAACAACATGTGAATGCTTCATTCTCTTATACTTAATTCATTTTACAGTTTATTCCCTTTGCAGGAACACATACTCCGAGCTATACCTCAATACCTTGATAATGTAAGTCTTCTTTTCTCACAAGAAGTAGCGTAACTATTTTTTTGTGAATCCTTCTCTGACAGCCCTACATAGACATAAAACTTTGCTGCTCTGCTTCCCTTATTGTTAGCTATTTTATTGTTTGGTAACTTTCTTTCCATTAGATGGTGAACTCTTTGAGAACAGAGAGTATGACTCATTCTAATATAATGTTGTGAACTTTTCTGATTCTCCAAATACATCTGTAGAGTTAAAAGACAATCACAGAGATTGAAAAACAGGAATCTAGTTTGTCCCTTCTTTTACACTTAATATTGAGAAAATAAACATCTTAGTTAAAAATCTTCTGTCAAGCATATGTATTGCTAAATATATTTACTCCTAGTTTGATATTAAGTTGACATAAAAATAAAAATTTGCCTTTGTTATTTGAGCACACAAATTTCTCATATATACTTAACAATTTTTAGAATTACCTGGAAGACATTACAGGTACGAGATTTTCCCCATGAACTGAGCTATGTAATGCAATCAAAATACTGTCTTTGAATGCATGAAAATTATGTTGTCTTTAAAATAATTTCCAAATCCACAATAAGCAGTACCATTTCCTCACTTACCTATCTCTTTATAGATGTTTTAAACTACATATCTTGGGAATTTCTTCTTTTCGCTTGATTCTTCATGGTTTTTATGCTTTGCCAAAATCATGTTACCTTCTACTCCTCTCAGCAGTTTGAATTATTTTGACTGACAGAAATTATTTATTACTCCTTTCTAAGGAAAATTTGAGTGTTATATGATATTAAAAAACAGTGAACTAAAGGTGGTAAAAGACAACAAAGTTTCTACAACAATCCCTTTCTATGACAGACACCATTCAACTAATCCCACATTAAATAATTTCAGCATGCAACTACAAGAATTAAAAAGGGTAAAAATATATTGCACCAATCTTGTATCTCCACACATGTAACTGGAAATAGACTACTGAGGACATTATCTGACAGGAGATGGAGTGATAGGATATGCCAAGTGCAAATACTTTCCAAACCTGCAGAACTAAGTTAATAAATGTAATTTAAATTGCATCAGGCAGTTGTAAAAGTTAAAGAAGCTTATTGGTTCTCTGTTCGGACTTTTTTAAAGGAAAACTAATATTTGCAAACTAACTCATGAGAAAGAACTGTCCATCCTCTTATAATCAAAAAGCTGCTAACAGATTTATATAAGGAATCACCGATCTTGCTGAAAAGTGAGCCATTTTACATACAGTGGGAACAGATGTTTCAGGAACTTATTACATGCTTCTGAACCACTTTATATCACAGCATACAGAGTATGCTATCGTCTCACACTAATCTGTGATATTTGACTTTTCAAATAATTTAATGCATTGTATGCAAATGATTTGAATTTCAAATGTGAGTACATGATAAAATCCAGGTGTTTAATCTTTTCAGAGAAAAAGAACAAATCAATAGTTCTCTCAGAAACTTATTTAAATGAGAGAAATGAGTGTAACAAAAAGGATTTAAGTCACATGATTTTTGAAAATTGCTAATTTCTTTATCATTGTGTTTGAGAATGACATGAATCCTTTAGCAGCCAAAATTTCAAAGAAATAGTGGTGCTGATTTTATAATTTTGGGATTTATTTTCTTGTTCTATCAAATAATTTTATCATATGAAAAGGAATGAGAGTTACAGATTCTAAAGGCACAAATCAAAAATTTAACATCAGAGAAAAATACAAAGTTATTTTAAACCTGAGCACTCATTAAAAAAACCTTAAATTTAATCTTAGGAGATTTAGTAGCATTACGTCATAACAATTTATTAAATAATCTTAGCTACCCAGGTATCTGGGAACTTTTTAAAAAATGGCTCTAACTTTTGATAACCATTTTATCATATACAACATTGTTGAACTGCAATTTATGAGAAACTATAAGATGCCATTTTGGGTGCTCAGCTTACTGAAAGGACCAAGGTTATATGTGGGTTTTTTTTTTTTCAATATTATATTGAGCTGGTGTCTGCTTAAAGCTTACAAAATACTAGCCTATTAGAAATAGCCTACTAGAAATAAAATCACTCTTTTTTCTTTCTTTCTTTCTTTTCTTTTCTTTTCTTTTTTTTTGATGGAGTCTTGCTCTGTTGCCCAGGCTGGAGTGAACTGGCACGATCTCGGCTCACTGCAACCTCCGCCCCCCAGGTTCAAGTGATTCTCTTGCCTCAGCCTCCCAAGTAGCTAGGATTACAGGTACCGGCCACCACACCCCGCTAATTTTTGTGTTTTTAGTAGAGACAGCGTTTCACCATGTTGGCCAGGCTGGTCTCAAACTCCTGACCTCAAGTGATCCACCTGCCTCAGCCTCCCAGAGGTCTGGGATTACAGGCGTGAGCCACCACACCTGGCCAGAAATAAAATCACTTCTTAAAATAAATTGGTTTACTCTATTTTTGTTTAAAACTTGGTTAAATCTTTATGAACTCACTGATGGAGCTGGCCACCTGTCATGATCACTTTTATGAAACTGACATGAAAGTCTTGCTAACAGTAAGTCATAGCTCTAGAAGAATTATGTACTCCAATTAATTACCTTTTACAATTACTCTTCCATTTTCCTATTTGCCATAAAATTTTGAGGATAAGTTTTAAATTTACAGGGAATTTAGACTCCTAATTATGATTCTTCCAAATTCTTCTGTCATTCTCCTGCATTTATGAAGTGTATGGGAGTTGGCTTCTGGGGAATGCTAACTTTGGACTCACACATTACTCTTTGCTTACGTAGCCTCAACATCCCAGCCCTCTCCTGTCACTGCTGAGACCTTTAGGAAGCTGTGTTAGTCTTGTGGTCCTCACCATCAACCAGCTCTTTCATGCTTCCAGGAAACTGGCTAAAGCCCAGGAAGGGACTAGCTATCTTCTCTGGAATTGAAACACATGGACTACTTGCATATATGCCAGATCTTGAGATGCGTGTCCCAAGTCTTAAAAAATGTTTGTGTGATTCAAACCACATTCATTTCTACAAGGCTTGAAACAGAAATTTTAACTTAAACTATACACTTGGCTGTCAGCTTACTGAAGCCCCTTCTGGTTGGCTGGGAAGTCATATGCATAAGCCTAGTACACATATCATTCCTGTTGCTTCCCTGGTGTGGGCTGAACTTGCGTGTGTCCTTACATTTGTCTGACATCTTGGTCTTGACTTTGTGTGATAGTGTTGTATTCTATTTATAAAAGAATTATCCCTTGATTATAATAGCCCTTACATTGGATAAGATGTTTTACATCCTTCTTGCCTTCTCCTATTCATAGATCTTCATAACTCCCTAAGTAACAGCAGTAACCACATGGCACAGATGTTTGGGAATCATTCTCATTTCCACTGTATGTCCTGTTATCAGGCAAGGTGATAAAAAACGTATGCCTACGTTTGATTTAGAAAATATGATGTCTAAATTTAGTTATAATCTACTATAATATTCCTTGTAGGAAATGAAAAGAACTTCATCCTAGCCCCAATCTGAATGTTACTTATCTCAAATTAGAGTATCTTAAGGAAATATTAAATATTTGCTAGTAAAGATGCACACATTCAAATATCCATGCATATAAAACATTTTCCAAAATCAAAATTAAATACTTTTTATCTTTCCTAGGAATCTGTACATAGCATATTTAGTTTTCAATTTTTAGATAGGGTTTTTGAATGTGTAAGAGATAATTCAATGCTACATATAAGCTTCTTAAAGTTAAAACCAAGAAATAGACTATTATTTGGGTTATTCATAGGATAAATATGACTAGAAAGATCTAGGTACTTGCTTTCCTTATTTTCTGATTCCTATCAGTTCTTCTTCTCACTCAAATCTGTTTTCTGCTTCCATCACTTTACCAACGTTCCTTTTGTTAAAATCACCAGTGAATTAGTTTGCCAATGCTGCCATAACAAAGTACCACAGACTGGGTGGCTTAAACAACATAAATTTATTTTCTCACGGAGGTTATAAGTCTGAGATCAAGATGCCAGCAGAGTTGACATTTTCTGAAGCCTCTTTTCCTGGCTGTAGGTGGCCATCTTCCTGTCTTCACATGGTCTTTCTTCTATGTATGTTTGTGCCCTAATTTTCTTTTCTATAAGGACACCAGTCAAATTGGATTAGCCTAATGAGAGTGTTTTAACTTAATTGTCCATTTAAAGATCATTATCTCCAAATACAGTCACATTCTGAGATATTGTAAGTTAGGAGTTCAACATCGGAATTTTTTAGAGTGACACGGTTCAGCCCATTACAACCAGCAACTTTCATTTTATAAGTCAAATATTTATACTGATATGTTTTAATAACCTTTGTTTTTATCTTTTGTGTTACCATATCATCAGACATTTTGAACACCTTCCATTTTATGTTTGATCTCTCATCTTGACTGCTTTCTGAGCAAAACTGCTGCACAGTTGAGAATCTCTTCCTTCTGAAAACACTATCTTCACTTGGTTCAATGAAATACAACAAGCCTTTCTTGGTTCTCCTTCCATCCCCTTGACAGCTACTTCTGAGTCTTTGTTGGTAACTTCTCTTGTAATTGACAAATTTTGATTATTTTAAGGACTAAGTAGTAGGCCCTTCTTTTTTTTTTTTTCTTTCTATACCAGGAAACCCAAACTCAACAACTTTCAGGTCCTGGGCATGTAGTATAAAAGTATGAAGCAACCAGGAGATTATAGATAAAGTTGTCTGGACCGTGGCATTGAGGAAGTCAAGCTCTGCTTAGAGGTATTGAAAGATGTAAAGTCTCCCAGGCAATCAATAAATATCTGTACTTTTGTTTCAAACTATTAGTCTGTTTTACATTCTCTCCCTAGACAAAGGTCCACCACACACAAGTAATTACTAAGCCCTAATCATCTGCCTCCTAATTTTCTTATTTCTCTCTACTTCTTCCAACCCTCTCTTGCCACTTTAATCTAAGCTGTGATCTTTTTTCTCCTGGCTAGCTGAAATTCCCTATTAGCGGATCCTCTAAAACTTGCCCACATTTCCAAGATTCACAGTAATTAATCTTCTCAAAGTCTGAATGAGAACAAATCATATCCTTGTTTAAGATCTCCTGCCAGCTAGACATTAACCTTAAATGAACGAACAAGGTTTCATCATGTCTTATGTGGTTCAAATGGCCCATATATATGTATGTGGGCTCATATATATATATATATATATATATATATGCCATATGTATTTTTTTTTAACTAATCCACCTTCATCTTTTGCCACTACTCTCCTAGTTATCTTCCTCTTGTGATGGGCTTCTCTCAGTTCTGTGAAGAACCCGAGCTCTTTTGGACCTTAGGGTTTTCCCACATACTATTTCCTTTTCCTGGAACTTTCTCCTAGGAGGTAACATGACCAGTTTCTCATCCTTCAGGTCTAGAAAGAGCTCCCAAAACTCCATTATGGGAATTTTTGAGCTTTATGGAAAGGATTCTTCCTTTCATTCCTGGAATTATGCAAAATAAGATCAATGATCTTCAGTGGCAAAATCATGGACACAATGGATCCTATCTGGAAGTGAGATACTTAACAATGATATCAAATTTCTCTAGAAACTGACACTAGAACTTTCAGCCAGATTAGTCAATGCTCTTGCTTAAGCTAATTTGTATTTACTGTTACTTGTAACGGAAACAGTCCTGAGTGATATACCTGTTTAAAGAACAAACAGCTAATAGGAGCAAACAACTAACCTTTTGCAGAAACCATTTTAATTTTCTTATTTGCAAAAAACATTTAAGCATGGTGTTCCAGAAAGATTATGGACACAGATACTTCTGTAATGTTGAATGCTTGTACAAAATATGTGGCCTTAAGAAAATTGCTAGAACCTACTAGCTTTTAGATTTCTCACTTGAAAAATGGGAATAATGGGAATTATAAAATGTATTTCACATGATTCCCTGGGTATTTACATGAAAGACATGCTAGAAAATCATAACTTTAGCTCTTTAAGGATGAATTACAAGGAAGAATTATTAGCCCTTGGATTAGTGAGCTTGAGAAAAGTCATACATAGTAAGGAATCTATGTTAGTGAAATCTTAGGCATTATCATATAACTCATATGTGATCTTATTCACCAGCGCACACTTAGAGCAAGGTAGTTCATTTGCACTATATTGTTAGTGAAATCTTAGACATTGTCACATAACTGTGAGAAGCATATTATCAAATAAGGGGGCTAACCAAAACTTGTTCATCACCAAATGGTTTGTAGAGTAAAAAACAGTTCTTCACAGCTTCTAGAAACACTACAGCAACCTACATCCTGACTAGTTGAAGGACTGAGGCTTGATAAGGGGAAGTCTCATGGTTTCAGGTTAAAGGCAAAAATGCCCAGTCATCTTATCTAATAGCCTTATCTAATAGTTTAAAGCAAGGTAGCTCACTATGTTTGTAGTAGGGAGCAAGGGAGACACTCAAGATGCAAGAGAGATGGTGGTTATTTGAGAGAGCAAAATGCTAGAGCAGTGTTTTATATAATTATTTAGCTTTGAGACCTGTTGCTCAAATAGATAGAATGTAAGAAGCAGGGGAAGACCAAGTAGCTCTGGGTAAAGAGAGACTTAGAAGCAAGGGCCCAGTCATGAGCATTCAGGAGCGCTATTGGAGCCCTTGGAGGGAACAGAAAGGGATGGCAATACTCCTAAGCAAGAAGAAAGAATATTTGTTTTCCTGAGACAAGATGAAAGAAAAAGAGGTGTGTGAGAAGACAGAGCAAATTAACAGGTAAGGTTCAATATATTCCCACTGATACAATTTGGCTCTGTGTCCCCACCCAAATATCATCTCTAATGGTAATCCCCACATGTCAGGGGAGGGGCCTGGTGGGACGTGACTGGATCATGGGGGTGGTTTTCCCCCTTGCTGTTCTTATGATAGTGAGTTCTCATGTGATCTGATAATTTGAAAGTGTGTGGCACATCCCCCACCCTCTTGCTCCACCCTTGTTTCCTCTTCACCTTCTGCCATTGACAGCAGTGGGTGAGGGACATCAGATGCAGTGGGCGAGGCAAGGCCGGGACTGCACACTCTGCAGAGCCAGCAGGAGCTGGGAACTGGCGGGAGCCCTGCCCCCTTCTGCACTCCCAGGGCGCAGCTGCAGCTGTGCAGCTGGGGCTGCAGAACCAGGGCAACCCTGTGCTCTCAGGGGCCTGGGAAGTCCTCCTTCCCCCGCAGGCTCAGAAATGCCTGCTCCTGCTGCCTGGCCTCTCCCCATTCCTGGTGCCCACTCTGATTTGGGAGCAAAGTTGAAGCTGAGCCCAGGCACTGTTGCAACCGGGCCAGGTGTCTGCATGCTCGGGGCAATGCCAACACAGCAGTCCCCTGTCACCTTGGTCCCCTCTGGACTTTGGGCACCAATGAGCACGGGAGGGAGGCCTAAGGGGGTTGAGGGTGGCTTGGCGTAGCCTTACAGGCACCCTTTAGCATGAGCAGCCTGGGTGCCGTGGATGGCGTGTTGATGGTGGCAGGCAGGCTTCTGGGTGGGAAGGCGTGAGTCCCTGATGAAACCCCACTTCCAAGCCTGGGGGCCAGCCTCCAGTTCTGGGTGGAGTCCCCGGCCTGGAGTGAGAACTTGTGGTGCTTTCTCCAGGCCCTCCCAAGGCTATCTATGGACCAATCAGCATGCACTTCCACCCTTTGGAACCCATGAAAACCCCAGACTCAGCCAGACTTGGACAGACTTGGGACTACCAGCTGCGGGAAGGAGCTACCCACTGCAGTCTCCTCTATGCAGAGAAACTGGACACTTGTCAGGATGACCTGCATGTGGAACTGCAGGTTTGCTGAGAACTGTTCTGCAGCTCAATGAAGCTCCGCTTCACCTTGCTCACCCTCCAGTTGTCCACATACCTAATTTTTTTCTGGATGCGGGACAAGAACTCAGGACCCACTGAATGGTGGGACTAAAAGAGCTGTAACACAAACAGTGCTAAAACATGCCGCCCTACTCGCCATGTTGTAGGTAATGATGTTACTGGGGGTCCTTGCTCTCAGAGCTCCCAAGATGGTGGCGGGCCACTTCCAAGATGGTGGCAAGCCTCGTGTTTTCTGACCTGGGGTTCATTGGCCTCATGGATTCCAAGGAATGGAATCTTAGGCCATGCAGTGAGTGTTATAGCTCTATTAGAAGTCGTGGGTCATGGAAGAGAACCGTGGAACCCAGTGACTAGTGTTCAGCTTGATTAGGACGAACACAGGCACTTAGCCGTGCAGGAACAATGGCAAGCCTTTAGCCCGATCGGGAGCGGCAATGGGCGCCTCGCTGGATCAGGAGCACAGCGGACACCCTGCTGGATCCGGAGGGATGGGAGTCAGCGGCCGGTCTGCGACGGCGGCAAAACAGCAGTGGTGGATGGCGAGAGAAAGCTCAGCTCGAGCCGTAACAAACACGGACCAGAAGAGTGCAGTTGCAAGATTTAATAGAGTGAAATAGAGTGAAAACAGAGCTCCCATACAAGGGGAGGGACCCAAAGGGGGTTGCCGTGGCTGGCTTGAATGCCTGGGTTTATATCCCGATCCTTGTCCTTCCCACTGTGCTCTCAGGCAATAGATGATTGGCTATTTCTTTACCTCCTGTTTTTGCCTAATTAGCATTTTAGTGAGCTCTCCGATAGGTTGGGTGTGAGCTAAGTTGCAAGCCCTGTGTTTAAAGGTGGATGCCGTCACCTTCCCAGCTAGGCTTAGGGATTCTTAGTCGGCCTAGGAAATCCAGCTAGTCCTGTCTCTCAATGAGAAAGAGAGAAGAGCTGCAGTTCTTTCAGGAGGCCAGACCTAGGGGCTCTCTGAGCCAGGGCAGTGACACCCTCTTTGGGGATCTGCGGTTCCTGGTGTCTCCAAGGGTCCAGGTGCCCCGAGTTCCATGGTGCTCACAGTGAAAGCTACTTGTGGTATGCCTGGTCCAGCCACAGCCTCACAAAGAGCCGGCACCTGTGCTGGTGCCTGGAGCTCCCCACCTCGCCGCAGCTGGCATGCCTGGCTGTGCGCAGTGGCCAGACCCCACGCTTGCTCACACACTCCTCACTGCTCTATGCCTGACTCTCCCTTGGCAGGTGTGGGATCCAGGCCAGTGGCACAGCTGAGCGCAGCCTGCCAGGCCGAGTGGGTGGAATGAGCCCAGCAGGCCTGAGCAATACTTAGGCAAAGGTGCCACTGGCCACAGAATTTCCAGCTGGAAAAGCAACACCCCAAAGATTCCTTGACACCATGATTTAAGTTTCCTGAAGGCTTCCCGTCGTGCTTCCTGTTAAGCCTGCAGAACTGTGAGTCAACTAAACCTCTTTTCTTCATAAATTTCACAGTCTCAGGTGGTTCTTTACAGCAGCATAAGAATGAACTATTACACCCACTAAGGGTTATGTGAAATAAGGAGCAATCCTTAAACCAGATACTACCATTTGAAAGATGAATTTTAGGTATTTCTGTAGATACTTCACAGAAATATGTTTGGATCTGGGTCTTAGAATATTCTACAAAGGTGTCTGATCTGTAAGAACAGCCTTGAAGCTCTGAGAAATATCCTTTAGAAAGGGCTACATTACGTATGTTTTACATTCATTTTGGAGTCAGAAAGATTTTATTTGAATTCTGATTCAGTTCTTAGAGAATTATATAGCTTTGAGGAGGTTAATTAACATCAAATTGTTCTCACCTATGGAATGTGAATGTATAGTGATGCCTACCTCATGGAGATTTTGTAAGAATTCAGTCAGCCCATGCATGTAAAGAAGACAGTATGTTTCCTGCTGTGATCATTGGATGCTGACGTTAGCATAATTGGCTTGGTCACAGCTACAGCAGTACACAGGATTCTTTTTCCCCTTCAAGCTAAAGATTTAAATTTAAATATATTTAATTTCGATGAATAATTAAAAGGAAAGTATTGGCTCTGAAGATGAGAACCAGTTCTTGAAAATTACCCAAGAATTATATATACTTCATGGTACATATTAGCTATTCATCATTTTATGAAATAGTCATTTTTTTAAAAACACATGATTGACATATCTTTCATGCGCGTCCATGTGAAGAGACCACCAAACAGGCTTTGTGTGAGCAATAAAGCTTTTAATCACCTGGGTGTAGGCGGACTGAGTCCGAAAAGAGAGTCAGCGAAGGGAGATAAGGGTGGGGCCGTTTTATAGGATTTGGGTAGGTAAAGGAAAATTACAGTCAAAGGGGGTTTGTTCTCTGGCGGGCAGGAGTCGGGGTCACAAGGTGCTCAGTGGGGGAGGTTTTTGAGCCAGGATGAGCCAGGAAAAGGACTTTCACAAGGTAATGTCATCAGTTAAGGCAAGGACCGGCCATTTACACTTCTTTTGTGGTGGAATGTCATCAGTTAAGGTGGGGCAGGGCATATTCACTTCTTTTGTGATTCTTTAGTTTCTTCAGGCCATCTGGGCGTATACATGCAGGTCACAGGGGATGCGATGGCTTGGCTTGGGCTCAGAGGCCTGACATTCCTGCCTTCTTAATAAGAAAAATAAAACAAAATAGTGTTGAAGTGTTGGGGTGGCGAAAATTTTTGGGGGGTGGTATGGAGAGAGAGTGGACGATGTTTCTCAGGGCTGCTTCAAGTGGGATTAGGGGCGGCGTGGGAACCTAGAGTGGGAGAGATTAAGCTGAAAGGAGATCTTGTGGTAAGGGGTGATATTGTGGGGTTGTTAGAAGAAACATTTGTTGTATAGAATGATTGGTGATGGCCTGGATACGGTTTTGTATGAACTGAAAAACTAAATGGAATAAGAAGGAGAAAAACAGGTATAAAAGGTCTAAGAATTGGGAGGACCTAGGACATCTGATTAGAGAGTGCCTAAGGAGATTCAGCATAGTCCTGCCAGCAAAGATTATTTATTTACTTCAAGAGTTAAGAGTGGCGGTTTGGGGATAGCACGAGGAGATATCAGCTGTGATGGCTTGGATAAACAGTGTAAACAAGAGCAGGGCACGTATGAGTAGTTGAGAACGGAGAATAGGAGTATGACTAGACAGAAAATAGTAGGGATGACAAGTTTTTTTTGGGGGCACAGTCTAAGTTGGTCCGATGTCTGGAACGAGACGGGGGCCTAATAAAAAGGAGCGTCTATACAGGAGCTTAAGTGGGCTGTACCTTGTAGCATTCCGAGGACAGGCCTGAATTCTGAGAAGGGAAAGTGACAAAAGTATTGTCCAGTCCTTTTTGGTGGCTGAGCTTGGTGAGGTGTGTTTTTAAAAGACCTTCAGTCCATTCTACTTTTCTTGAAGATGGAGTACTGTAAGGGATATAAAGGTTTCACTGAATACTAAGAACCTGAAAAACTGCTTGGCTGATTTGACTAATAAAGGCTCATCTGTTATCAGACTGTATTGAGGTGGGAAGGCTAAACTGAGGAATTATGTCTGACAGAATGGAAGAAATGACTGCGGAGGCCTTCTCAGACCCTGTAGGAAAGGCCTTTACTTATTCAGTGAAAGTGTCTATTTAGCCTAAGAGGTATTTTAGTTTCCTGACTCGGGCATGTTGAGTAAAGCTAATTTGCCAGTCCTGGGTGGGGGCAAATCTTCGAGCTTGATGTGTAGGGAAGGGAGGGGGCCTGAATAATCCTTGAGGAGTAGTAGAATAGCAGATGGAACACTGAGAAGTTATTTCCTTGAGGATAGATTTCTACGATGGAAAGGAAATGAGAGGTTCTGAGAGGCGGGCTAGTGGCTTGTACTATAGCATAGCCTGCCTTTGCTGGTATGTGGCGATTAGGCCTGGTGGAACTGCCATCAATAAATCAAGCGTGATCAGGGTAAGGAACAGGAAAGAAGGAAATATGGGGAAATGGGGTGAATATCAGGTGGATCAGAGAGATACAGTCGTGGGGGTCAGGTGTGGTATCAGGAATAATGTGGGAGGCCAGATTGAAGTCCGGGCCAGGAACAATGGTAATTGTGGGACTTAACAAAGAGTGAGTACAGCTGAAGGAGCCGGGAGCAGAAAGTGTATGCGTCAGGTATGAGGAAGAAAATAGATTTTGGAAGTTATGAGAAATGTAGAGAGTGAGTTGAGCATAGTTTGCGATTTTTAGGGCCTCTAAAAGTATTAAAGCAGCGGCAGCCGCTGCACGCAGACATGAGGGCTAGGCTAAAACAGTAAGGTCAAGTTGTTTGGGCAGAAAGCCTACAGGGTGCAGTCCTGGCTCTTGTGTAAGAATTCTGACCGCACTAACCATGCCTAGGAAGGAAAGGAGTTGTTGTTTTGTAAGGGATTGAGGTTTGGGAGATTAATCGGACACGATCAGCAGGGAAAGCACGTGTGTTTTGAGAATTATGCCGAGATAGTTAACAGTTGAGGAAGAAATTTGGGCTTGATTGAAGTAATGGGGGCTGTCTGTGAAGCTTTGCGGCAGTACAGCCTAGGTAATTTGCTGAGCTTGATGGGTGTCAGGGTCAGTCCAAGTGAAAGCGAAGAGAGGCTGGGATTAAGGGTGCAAAGGAATAGTAAAGAAAGCATGTTTGAGATCTAGAACAGAATAATGGGTTGTAGAGGGAGGTATTGAGGATAGGAGAATAGATGGGTTTGGCACCACGGGGTGGATAGACAAAACAATTTGGTTGCTAAGGCGCAGATCCTGAACTAACTTGTAAGGCTTGTCTGGTTTTAGGACAGGTAAAATGGGGGAATTGTAAGGAGAGTTTATAGGCTTTAAAAGGCCATGCTGTAGCAGGCGAGTGATAACAGGCTTTGATCTTTTTAAAGTGTGCTGTGGGATGGGATATTGTCGTTGAGTGGGGTAAGGGTGATTAGGTTTTAATGAGATGGTAAGGGGTGCATGACTGGTCACCAAGGAGGGAGTAGAGGTATCTTATACTTGTGGGTTAAGGTGGGGGGATACAAGAAGAGGACGCAAAGGAGGCTTTGGACTGGGAAGAAGGGCGGCAATGAGATATAGCTGTAGTCCAGGAATAGTCAGGGAAGCAGATAATTTAGTTAAAGTGTCTCAGCCTAATAAGGGAACTGGGCAGGTGGGGATAACTAAAAAGGAGTGCTTAAAAGAGTATTGTCTAAGTTGGCGCCAGAGTTGGGGAGTTTTAAGAGGTTTAGAAGCCTGGCCATCAATACCCACAACAGTTATGGAGGCAAGGGAAACAGGTCCTTGAAAAGAAGGTAATGTGGAGTGAGTAGCCTCCGTATTGATTAAGAAGGGGACGGGCTTACCTTCCACTGTGAGAGTTACCCGAAGCTTGCCGTCCGTGATGGTCTAGGGGGCTTCCGAGGCGATCAGGCAGTGTCAGTCTTCAGCCGGTAAGCCAAGAAGGAGTCAGTCAGAGAGCCTTGGGCCAGAGTTCCAGGAGCTCTGGGAGTGGCTGCCAGGTGAGTTGAACAGTCCGATTTTCAGTGGGGTCCCACACAGATGGGACGCGGCTTAGGAGGAATCCCGGGCTGCAGGCATTCCTTGGCCCAGTGGCCAGATTTCCGGCATGTGTAGCAAGTTCCTGGGGGAGGAGGTTCTGGAGGAATGCCTGGCTGCTACAGTTCAGGCGTTTGGAAGTTCTTGTGTGCTGGAGATGTGGCTGGGGTTTGTCTCACAGTGGAGGCAAGGAATTGCAACTTTTTTCTGTTATTGCACACCTTGAAGGTGAGGTTAATTAAGTCCTGTTGTGGGGTTTGAGGGCCAGATTTCAGTTTTTGGAGTTTTATTTAATGTCGGGAGCAGATTGGGTAATAAAATCTATATTGAGAATAAGACGGCCTTTTGACCTTTTAGGGTCTAGGGCTGTAAAGTGTCTCAGGGTTGCTGCCAAACAAGTCATGAACTGGGCTGGATTTTTATATTTGATGAAAAAGAGCCTAAACGCTATCCGATTTGGGATAAAGAAAAAGGAGCATTAATCTTGACTATGCCTTTAGCTCCAACCACCTTTTTAAGAATAAATTGCTGGGCAGGTGTGGGAGGGCTAGTCACGGAATGAAACTGTAAGCCGGAGCAGGTGTGAGGAGGGGAGGCGATAAAAAGATTATAGGGTGGAGGAACAGAGGCTGAGGAAGAATTGGGACCTAGCTCGGCCTGTCGAGGAGGGGAGAGGTCAGATGGGTCTATAGAAAAGGAAGATTAGAAAGACTCAGCGACGCTTGGGGTTGGTACTGAGGGGACAGGCGGGAGGGAAAGAAAGAAGATTTGGGACAAGTTGCACTGGACACAGAGACTAGGAAGGGACTGATGTGTAAAAGAATGCCTGGACGTCAGGCACCTCGGACCATTTGCCCATTTTATGACAAGAATTATTTAGATCTTGTAGGATGGAAAAATTGAAAGTGCCGTTTTCTGGCTATTTGGAACTACTGTTGAGTTTGTATTGGGGTCAAGTGGCATTGCAGAAGAAAATAAGATGCTTAGATTTTAGGTCAGGTGAGAATTGAAGAGGTTTTAAGTTCTTAAGAATACAGGCTAAGGGAGAAGAAAGAGGAATGGAAGGTGGAAGCTTGCCCATAGTGAAGGAGGCAAGCCCAGAGAAAAGAGTAGAGACACGGAGAAGGGGTGGGGGTTTCTTCCCCTCCAGAAAAGCAGAGAAAGGGTTGGGACACGGAAATAAGGAATTGGGGCACAGAGATAAGAGGTCAGGGTGCGGAAATAAGGGATTGGGGCACAGAAATAAGAGGTTGGGGTGCAGAAATAAGCGATTGGGGGGTTCTTGCCCCCTAGGAAAGCGGGACTTGCTGCTAAGGGTGAAGGAGAAGGGGTTGAGGGGTACTTGCCCCTGCCCCAGGAAAGCGGGACTTGCCGCTAAGGGTGAAGGACCAAGGCAGGCGTCCCTGAGTGGTCTGACACCCTTGACATGTGAGTGTATAATCAGAGAGGAGTCCCTGCAATGATTAAACACCAAGGGAAGGCTGCCTTCCCAGTCCGTGACCGGCACCGGAGTTTTGGGTTCACAGATAAAACGTATCTCTTTTGTCTCTACCAGAAAATGAAAGGAATTGAAATTAAGAGAAGGGAGAGACTGAAGTGTGGCACCAAGATTGAAAGGAGAAAGAGGTTGAGGGATAGTGAGGGAGGTTGGAGAAGAGAATAAAAAGAGGCCGCTTACCGGATTTGAAATTGGTGAGATGTTTCTTGGGCTGGTCAGTCCGAGGACCTGAGGTCGTAGGTGGATCTTTCTCACGGAGCAAAGAGCAGGAGGACAGGGGATTGATCTCCCAAGGGAGGTCCCCTGATCCGAGTCACGGCACCAAATTTTATGCGCGTCCGTGTGAGGAGACCACCAAACAGGCTTTGTGTGAGCAATAAAGCTTTTAATCACCTGGGTGTAGGCGGGCTGAGTCCGAAAAGAGAGTCAGCGAAGGGAGATAAGGGTGGGGCCGTTTTATAGGATTTGGGTAGGTAAAGGAAAATTACAGTCAGAGGGGGTTTGTTCTCTGGCGGGTAGGAGTGGGTGTTGCAAGGTGCTCAGTGGGCAGGAGTGGGGGTTGCAAGGTGCTCAGTGGGGGTGCTTTTTGAGCCAGGATGAGCCAGGAAAAGGACTTTCACAAGGTAACGTCATCAGTTAAGGCAAGGACTGGCCATTTACACTTCTTTTGTGGTGGAATGTCATCAGTTAAGGTGGGGCAGGGCATATTCACTTCTTTTGTGATTCTTTAGTTATTTCAGGCCATCTGGGTGTATACGTGCAGGTCACAGGGGATGCGATGGCTTGGCTTGGCCTCAGAGGACTGACAATATCCTCCTCCCTTAAAAAAGAAACTAGCAAACATTTTCAGAGAATATTTTGCATAATGTAGGAAATCTAGTTAGCCCTGAGTTCGGTATACTTCTAAACGCTTTAGTTCTGAAGACGTACTTTACAGAACATATCATAAAATTCTTCCTGTGCTTATCTCCTCTTAGTAGTATGAAGAAAAGGGAAACAGTGGCAGCCTAAAGTTGTGGAGAATTCTTAGCAGAATATTTCTATGATCACATGCCCTTGGAAAAGAAGTTAAAACCCAGTATTGAATATATCCAAGGTTAGGCATTGAGTGTGGAATTTTTTAAATAGGGAGGCCACACTAGAAGGATAATATGATTTCCCATGTTACAGAAAGTGGTTGAGTCATTAGTTCTTCTCTGCCTGGTTGTTAAGAATAAAGGAGGTTTAAAAGGCAAGCACCTACTTTTGCTGTAGCAACCTCGGGGTGTAGGAGCATTCAGAAAGCCTGCTTCTGGTAGGCATGACTGCAGTGGGAGCCATGTCAGGTAATGGAGTGAGGAGCGAATACTCTCCAGGAGTAGGAGCTACTGTGGTGTAAAACCTTCTTATGCACAGTATAGTAAGGCTAAGGAAGGCCCATATGTGGTCCCCTAAAACAGCTTGTCAGAATCCAAGAAGTATCAGAAAAATCACAAATATCTGCAGCCATGTTCATTGTTACAGCTAGAGCAGTACACAGGATTTGATGTTAATTAACCTGCCCAAAATTTGATGTTAATTAACCTGCCCAAAGCTATATAATGCCCTTTTCTGGGGGTGAAAATAGGGGAAAAGATCATTGGTGCCACATCTATAAGTTCCTTGTCCACAGAACCCCAGGCATTTCCTCCTCCTGTTTTCCTTTCTCTTTAAAAAACTGCTAGGTGTTTTTTAAACCAAGCTGAGGGTAGGAATTACTTGAATGAGGTAGTCTAGAGACTACTCTATATAATGTTTTGTTCAGCAAAGTCAGTAGATCTGAACCAGGAATTTTGAGTCATGGTCAAAGCTTGGAGTTCAGAAAATAAATTCTTATCTTTTGTCAGGAATATTTTCTAGAACCCCTGAGCTTCCAGTGAGATCATAGTTCCAAAGAACATACTAAATAAGAAAAATAGAAACATAAAATACGAAGCAGTGAAAACACCAAAGCCCATATTTATTTATTGAGCAGAAAACGTATCGTTCTAGAGTTGTCATTGTGTTACCTTTTACAAGCTTAATGTAATAATTTGACATACATGAAGTGTTTTTACTGAGATCCATTCATTATCCTTCCATTCTAGTTGAGAAGGAAAGAAAAGTAAAAGAACTAAATTTCAAACTCACTGAAGTCTCTTTTAATTACAAAAGAAAGATTACATGAAAGCCAGGAGTATTTTTTTTTCATTTGTGTCAAAGATGTGATTACTGGATTGTTTGAACAAGGTATTACAAGATATTAAACCAAGTGAAATTCTGCCCATAGTGCACAAGCACTACAGGTTTTTGTTTGTTCGTTTGTTTTTGAGACAGAGTCTCACTCTGTTGCCCAGGCTGGGGTGCAGTGGCACCATCTTGGCTCACTGCAACCTCCACCTCCCGGGTTCAAGTGATTCTCCTGCCTCAGTCTCCCAAATAGCTGAGACTACAGGCATGTGGCACCACACCTGGAATTTCTTTCTTTCTTTTTTTTTTTTTTTTTGTACTTTTCTAGTAGAGACGGAGTTTCACCATGTGGGCCAGGCTGATCTTGAACTCCTGACCTCAGGTGATCCACCTGCTTCAGCCTCCCAAAGTGCTGGGATTACAGGTGTGAGCCATTTTCCCTGACCACTACAGGGTTTTTGTTGTTGTTGTTGTTGTTGTTTTGCTTGTTTGTTTTGCAGTAAAGACACATTGAAAGTTGACATCAGATAAAAAGTATTTTTCAAAGTCATATTAGTTTGATGGGGATTCCTCTGCCATTCCTTCATCAGCATGTGCTATCCTGTTATTAAGAACCTCAACTTTAGTTTTGTAGAATTTATATTCATTGTATTCTTGTCCTAGATGATATGACTTCTGTCCAAATAAGAACTCTTATCTTTACTCAATTATCTAGACTATCTCAAAAGAATCAAGAGGTTTTTCTTTTTTAATGAGACCATTGAAGAAGTCAAGCTTTTGACATGCCTCCCACACGAATATATGTGTGTGTGTGTGTGTATATATATGTTTTTCTCTCTAGTAATTTGATACATTCATAAAAGTTTTGAAAGACATTGAAAGATATTTCAAAATTCTATATATTTTACTGGGTTAACTTTGTTCATTTTCTAATTAGTAGAAAATCTTTAGTTTTGGCATACAGATTTAATGAAGAACCCATTAGGTCATTCATATTTAAATAGACTTGTTCCAATAACCCACATATACTTTTTTTTTCCACTTACAGATTATGTTAATCAATTCTTTCATCTGATTGCCCCCTAAAAGGGAAAACAATTTTTTTACATGTTCAACCATATGGAGAGATTTTGAAAAGGATCTATATCTATTGATGGTTTTAAACTCACATTTTTGGCTGAAGTGAATAAAAAGAAACTAAAATGTTAATATAAATGTTTATCTTATAGTCATAACAAGTCCTTGAAAGATTCATTTGTTCTTTTCTTTCTGCCTTCTGTAGAACCAAAAAAGAAAAAAAAAACTAATACCTTTTCTTTACTCATCACAAGGTTCATGGCAGAAGCAGCTATAACGAAAATAGATGAACAAGAGAAAAACCTACAAATGTATTTAATGTAAATTTTACATGATACTGCAGCTTTCAGAAAAGAAGACCCTCCAAAATAGGGAAACCTGTGTATATTATGCTGAATTTGATGAATGGATAGTTGTGGAGAAAAATGATTAGAGGACAAAGGGTGTGATCTAATGGTAATAAACTAGGCAGAGGGGGAACTTAGCAAGGCATGTTTGCTCAGGTTCTTCTCAGCTTCTCTGTGTCTTTGATGATAAGGATATTTTATTTCCTTTGGGGAAAGGAAGAAGAACTCTGAAGTAAAGGCTTTACGGCCTGCTTTAGAGGAAGTTCAGAGAATTCTTTTATGGCTTGCTTCAGGAGAGAAGGGCAGGGTAAGGTGAGAGTGACGTTTCTGCTTCTGCTGCTTCCTCAAATGCCAAGGTGCCATACTTTGAGGTAGTGAGTCCTGAACCCTGTGACTTCATTATAGCCTTGTTAATGTATTTTTATTTTATTCATTCATTAAAATGAATCTGATTTTACCTTCCTGATTTCTTTCAGTAACACATAAAACATATATAGTGAAGATGTTTCCAGGGATGTGGGTAGGGTTTGAGGAGAAAAGCTCAAGAAGCTTAGTGGATACAAAAGGGAAAGAAAGGAACAACTTTATTTTATTTTTTATTTTCATAAGTTTTTGGGGAACAGGTGGTATTTTGTTACGGAAGTTCTTTAGTGGTGATTTTGAGGCTTTGGTTCACCCAGCACCTGAGCAGTATACACTGAACCTAATTTATAGTCTTTTATCCCTCAACCCCATCCCTCCTTTTCCCCCTGAGTCCCCAAAGTCCATTGTATCATTCTTATGCCTTTGAATCCTCATAGCTTAGCTCCCACTTATGAGTGAGAACCTATGATGTTTGGTTTTCCATTCCTGAGTTACTTCACTTAGCATAATAGTCTCCAAACCCATCCAGGTTTCTGCAAATGCCATTAATTCATTCATGTTTATGACTGAGTAGTATTCCGTGGTATATATATGGGGTATATATATATCACAGTTTCTTTATCCACTTGTTGATTGATGGACATTTGGGCTGGTTCCACATTTTTGCAATTGCGAATTGTGCTCCTGTAAACATGCATGTGCAAGTATCTTTTTCGTATAATGACCTCTTTTCCTCTGGATAGATACCCGGTAGTGGGATTGCTGGATCAAATAGTAGATCTACTTTTAGTTCTTTAAGTAATCTCCATAATTTTTCCATGATGGTTGTACTGGTTTACATTCCCACCAGCAGTGTAGAAGTGTTCCCTTTTCACCACATCCACACCAACGTCTATTATTTTTTTGATTATGGCCATTCTTAGAGGGGTAAGTTGGTATCTCATTGTGGTTTTGATTTGCATTTCCCTGATCAGTAGTGACCTTGAGGATTTTTTCATATGTTTGTTGGCTGTTTGTATATCTTCTTTTGAGAATTTTCTATTAATGCCCTTAGCCCACTATTTGATGGGATTGTATTTTTCTTGCTCATTTGTTTGAGTTTCTTGTAGATTCTGGGTATTAGTCCAGAAAGAAACAACTTTAAACAGTGCTGTGGTTTGACCGTCCCCTCCAAAACTCATGTTGAAATTTTATCTTAAATGTGGCCATATTGAGAGGTGGGGGCTTTAAGAGGTATTTACAACATGAGGTCTCTCTCCTTAAAAGTGGATTAATCCACTCATAGACCAGTGTATTAATGGATCAATGGATTATTACAACAAGGGAATTTGTTGCTTTCTAGGAAGAGGAAGAGAGACCTGAGCTAGCATGCTAACATGCTCAGCCCCCTTGTCATGTGATGCCCTGTGCTGCCTCAGGACTCTGCAGAGAGTCCCTACCAGCAAAAAGACTCTCACCAAATGTGGTCACTAGATCTTGGACTTCTCAGCCTCCATAAATTCCTTTTCTATATAAATTATCCAGTTTCAGGTATCCTGTTATAAGCAACAGAAAACAGACTAAGACAAGTAGTATTGCTGGGGACTGTGATTATGTTTCATGGAATTCAGGAGATAAAGGTAATGAACTTGAATTATTGTGAGTTCATATTCAGTGCAATGGATCATATGTTTTTAACCAGAACCACACCATTCTTGGCTTTCTGCATAGGAAATGTGGTTACAGTTTTTCCACTACTGATAATGAAGTTGGATAGATACAGCCATACTCCTTTTTGATTTTCTGTTCACTAAGTAGTGTAAATAGTTTCCTAAAGCTAGAAATTAAAAACCAAGTCCATATGCTTCAATTAACATTTCAGATGATAAAAAATATATATAAATATAACTAAGCTTATGGATCTTAACTGATTTCAGGGACTATTTGCTTTTTAAAAATCTCTGAAGCTCAAATCTAACCTAATGTAGCTTATGAGAAGCATTTTCAAATCAATGGAAGCAGCTTCTTATCAATGGAAGATATTTCTCTTGTAATGACACAGACTTGAATACTTTTAGCTGTGGTTTATGTTTAGGAAGTGAAACAAAATAAAAGGATTTTTTTTCAGCTTGATTTTATGTCCATCCAAGTTATCTTGATTTATATTCATATCTGTGAATTCTATAAATGCACAAACACATAGTCTTTCATAAATCACCACTCAATGTCTCTGAGTTGATACAATTATAAAGGAAATATTGATTTAAGTATGATAATTAAGTTTAAAGAGCAATTTGATGATAGATATTTTTTCCTACTTTTATTTTAGGTTTAGGTACCTGTACAGTTTTATTACATGGGTAAATTGCATGCTGCTGAGGCTTGGTGTACAAATAATCCTGTCACCAAAGTAGGGAACATAGTACCCAGTAAGAGGCCTTCCAAGCCATGCATTCTCTCCCCTCCCCACTCAAGCAGTCCCCAGTGTCTATTGTTCCCATCTTTGTGTCCATGTGTATTCAGCGTTTAGTTCTCACTTATAAATGAGAACATGTGGTATTTGGTTTTCTGTTCCTGCATTAGTTCGCTTAGGATAATGGCCTCCAGCTGCGTTCATGTTGCTGCAAAGAACATTATTTCATTCTTTCTATGGCTGTGTAATATTCTGTTGTGCATATGTGCCACATTTTCTTTATTCAATTCACCATTGATGGGCATCTTGGTTGATTCCAGGTCTTTGCTATTGTGAATAGCACTGCGATTAACATACATTTGTGTGTGTCTTTTTGGTGGAATGATTTATTTTCTACTGGGTATATACCCACTAGTGGGATTGCTGGGTAGAATGATAGTTCTGGTTTTTTGAGTTATCTTAACACTGCTTTCCAGTTTCTGAACTAATTTACATTCCCACTAGCAGTGTATAAGTGTTCCCTTTTCTCTTCAACCTCTCCAGCATCTGTTGTTTTTTGACTTTTTAATAATAGTCATTCTGACTGGTGTGAGATGGTATCTTATTGTGGCTTTGATTTGCATTTCTGTAATGATTAGTAATGATGAACATTTTTTCATATGTTTGTTGACCACATGTATGTCTTCTTTTGAGAAGTGTCTGTTCATGTCTTTTGTCCATTCAATAATGGGTTTTATGTAGTGCATTTTTAAATTTTTATTTTCAAGACAGGGTCTCATTCTGTCACCCAGGCTGGAGTACTGTGGCATGATTGCAGCTCACTGCAGCCTCGACCTCCCAGGATCAAGCAATCCTCCTGCCTCAGCCTCCCAAATAGCTGGGATATAAGTATGCATCACCATGCCTAAATTTTTATTTTTATTTTCTTTGAGATGAGGTCTTGCGATGTTGCCCAATTTAGGGGTTTTATGTAGTTTTGAGCAATCCCAAATAACACCAGAAGCAAACACATTGTATAGAGACAAAAAAATAAATAAAAGCACATTAAAAACCTAGTCACATTATTCCCATGGATTTATATTTGTTGAAATATAAATAATACCAAGAGGAAGCTCTTAGATATAAAATGTTTCCAGAGTTTTTTTCTTTTACAAAATCAACTGGGTTCCTTTTTCTTACTTAAACTGCTAGCAAGAGCAAGTTTAAATGAAAGTCTTCTTCATATCAGTGTCACACTGATAACAAGCAATAACAGATATAAATATATATTTTTTAAATTGACATATTATAATTGTACATATTTATGGAATACAATTTGATGTTTTGATACGTATTTTTGTTGTGTAACAATCCAATGAGGGTAGTTAGTGTATCCATCACCTCATGCATTTATTATTTCTTTGGGATGAGAACTTCCAAAAGCTTCTCTTCTAGCTATTTTGTAATATACAATATTTTAGTGTTAACCATAGTCACCCTACTGTGCAATTGAACACCATAATGTATTCCTTCTATCTAATTGTAACTTTGTACCAGTTGACTAACTTTTTACCGTCCTTTCTTTTTCTAATATGGAATAGAATATTTGCTGAACTCTGTCTTTTATGTTACGCACTTTAATACTCAAAACAACACCTAGGATTGCTATTAGACCAATTTTAACAGAAAAAAAAAGTCTCAGTGAAGTAAGGTAACATATCTAAGCAGGCTGGGTCTTCAAACTAAAGCTTATCTCATTTCAATATCCTTGATATTTCCACATCACAAGGACAGAAGGTTTATGTGTGGCAAGTCATATGATAGAGCTTTCTCCCTTTGATAGATATGGATACATTTTTTTTAAAGAAACTAAACTTACATAGCAGTCCTGCATTTCTTATATTATGATCCAGTGGATTTTTTAAAACACAAAAATATTGAGGTGACACACTGGGTAGAAGTGCCTGTCTTTCTACCTGCTACAATAAGTACTTCAAAACAGAAGACATTTTTATAAAGAATAAGTCTATAACCACATGGAAAGCAATACTCAATACCATCAATGGATCTGACATTGAGGAAGTTATACGGAATACATGTGTAGCACTCTTAGAGGTGGGAACTGTGTGGGAAATCTCCAGGGTAAGATGTTACATACATATGGAGGGGGAGGGAAGTCAAAGCACAGCTATCACTTAATGTCAGGGGACCACCTTGGGATAGCTAAATGTATTGCCCCCACCTGTTTGCATATATGTGAAACAGTGGCAGGAGAACTGAGGATAATAATTGGGCTGAGAGATTGAGTAAAGCACCAAGGTAGATGATGAAATCCAGGAAGAATTGGGAGTTTTTATGCACAGAAAGCAATAGTAGACAAACCTTGTCTATCAGCTTATTCCCTTCACTTCAATCTCGAATCACCAGATGGTGGTCAAAGAAAACTGAATCAGTATCCACTGTTGAATAAATAGAGAATTTCAAACAACACGATGAGTGAAGAATTAGGACGCAACAAACGTGAATAAAACTGATATCAAAGAGGAAGCAATACACTCAACATATAGAAGAATATATGTTGAAGGAGCAAACAGAATGAATCTTACATATACGTATCTATGTTGTATAATGATCCAATCAGAGTAAAATGTTAACATCTTTAAAAAGATAATATACAAGTGTAACCTTTAAACAAAACAGATTTGGTATTTTGGTATAGGGATCCTTAACACCCAGGCCACGGACCGGTACCAGTCCCTGGAACCGAGCCACACAGCAGGAGGTGAGGATGGCGAGTGAGCGTTACTGCCTGTGCTCCACCTCCTGTCAGATCAGCAGCAGCATTAGATTCTCATAGGAGTGCAAACCCTGTTGTGAACTGTGCATGTGAGGGATCTAGGTTGCCTGCTCCTTATGATAATCTAATGCCTGATGATCTGAGGTGGAACACTTTCAGCCCGAAACAAACTCCCTAGCTCTTGTATGTGAAAAAAATTGTCTTCCATGAAACTGGTCCGTCCCTGGTGCCAAAAAGTTTGGGGATTGCTGTTGGTACAGACATGACCAATGTAAAGAAAAAAAATCAGTAAATACTATGAATACCTAAATAGACAGAAGTTAAGAGTAATGTATGGAGATGAAATAATGAACCAAGTGAAAAAATTTTCAAGAATGTTATTCGAAAGTGTGAAAAGAATATATAAAAACAACAAAAATGAGGCATTGAGGGAAAACCAGGTCCCTAAGAAGTGAAAATACAGAATTTGGAGAGAATGAAACAAAATACATACTAAAAGAAACTTTCTCAGAGTAGAAGAAATATACTTTTCTTTAAATTGACATCAAAGACTTAATGGGCAAAATGGAAAAGACCAGTATCAAAACAGGTTAAAATGTTCAAAAATTAAGGAGAAAGTTGTAAAAGCATCTGGAAGTAAAACTTTACAAAATTGTAACAGATTGACCACAGAGTCATTTAGAATAAAGCTGTTACCACATATATCGCCATCAGGATTGGAATCTGGTGGAGTATGGCAGCACGTCTTCAAAGTTCTAAGGAAAATGTACTTTGAACATATTCAAATATATCACATTCAGAATAAATAAAATGTCAGAGGCTGAATCTGAAGTAGCTAGGGTAATATTAATTTCAAATAAAATAGAGTGCATGGTGACATGCTTTAAAAGCAGCAAGGAGAAATAGTACCTGGAAAATGTGATCATAGAGAAAATTTCAGCAGATATTCAAGAGCAGAAAACAGAAATAAACAATTACTTCTTGCAAAAGCAAACAGCAGATAATCCTTTAGTGGGTCAGATTAAGGAAAGCAAAAGAGGAATTAGGAGTGAAAAGAAGGCATATATCTTTCAGAGACTGATATTTTTTAAAAAAGAATATTATACAAGGATGAAAACGAAAGGCTTCAGATCAATATCCTTAAAGAATGTAGAGGTAACAATACGAAGAAAACATGAGAAAATGAAATCTAGCATTATATAAAAGATGGTAATGTAACATAACCAAATGAGGTTTATCACAAAAATGTAAGTGTTTTAACAATCATGAATTACTCTAATTCTGCACCTAAAGAGAATAAAGGAGAAAACAATCATACAATCATTTCAATGACTTTAGAAAAATTAATTGATAAAATTCAATACACATTTATTTTTAAAAATGCAGAAAACTGAGATTAGAAGAAAAATGTATCAATCTAGCAAAGATTATGAATAAATATCTGCCATCTATATCTTGTTTTTTGGTAAAATAATTGTCTTTCTCCTTAAGAAGGACAAGGCAAAAATCTCCACATTTGCCACCACTATTGAAAATACTGCTAGGAAAACAGTATAGTAAATGAAATAAAATGCAGTTGGAAAGGAAAAAATCAATCTCTCATTATTTACAGATGATATAATTGTATATGTAGAAAATACAAAGCAATCTACAATTAAGACATGTTAATTTAGAAATATGACAAGATACACAGTCAAAATACAGATAATTGGAAATGTAATTTAAAAATACCTATTATAAGATTTTAACAAACATAAAATACATAAGAATTTAATGAAAGACATGTATAAACTCTGTACCTAACATATATGACCTCAGTGAAGGAAATAAATAAGACTTAAGTAAATGGAAATTGTGCTGAATGTATTTTCTTACTGTCTTTATTCTTGATGTTCTAGCAATTGGGGTGTTGATCCTGCAAAGGCTGCACCTCCCAGGGCCAGCTAATTTCTACAGGTAGCAAAGACTCCCTTGCAAGTGTGCCTTTGTTATACATGCAAAGCACTCCAGAGCCTATATCTTCAACTATCTCCTTTATGAAACTTTCATATACCAAGTCAATATTCCCCTGCCCTAAATCATCCTAGGGCCAGGTATTGAACAGCTAAGGATCACCCTTATAACCCAGAGCCTACCAAAATTATTCAATCCTAAACTTACTCAGTGTACCAATTCTAGCACACCAAGTTCTGGCTCAGCAAAATTGATTGGAAAAGTACAGAGAGTTCCCATATAACTCTTGTCCCTACACATGCCACAACCTTCCCTGCTATTAACATCTCACATCACAATAGTACTACATTTGTCACAATTGATGAACTTACATTGACACATCATTATCACCATAATTTACCTTAGCATTTACTTTTGCTATTGTACAATCTATGGGTTTTGACAAATATGTAATGACACACATCCACTATTGTAATATTATATAGAATAGTTTCACAGCCTTATAAATTCTCTGTGCTCAATCTGTTCATTCCTTCTTCTAATTGCTGGTAGCCACTAATATTTTCAGTCTCCATGGTTTTGCCTTTTTCAAAATGTCATATAATTGGACAGGAAATAGCCATTTCATTTTGGCTTCTTTCACTTACTAACGTGCACTTAAGCCTTCTCCATGTCTTCTCATGAATTGGTAGCTCATTTCTTTTTAGTTATGAATAATATTCCATCATCTGGATATACCACAGTCTATTCATTCACCTGCTGAAGGACATCTTGGTAACTTCCAAGATTTGGCAATTATGAATAAAGCTGCTATAAATATTGTGTTTTTGTATAGACATAGGTTTTCAATTCATTTGAGTAAATACCAAGAAGCACAATGGCTGGATTATAAAGTAAGAATATATTTAGTTTTCTAACAAACTGCCAAACTGTTTTCCCAAGTGGCTGTATCAATTTTGCATTACCACCAGCAATGAATGAGAGTTCCTGCTGCTCTACATTCCCTTCGGCTTTCGCTGTTGTTTGTGTTTTGGATTTTGGCCTTGTCGTTCTAATAGGTGCATAGCGTATCTCATCATTGTCTTAATTTGCAAATTCCTAATGATCTATGATGTTAAGCATCTTTTCATATGCTCGCGCAATGTCTGTATATCTTCTTTGGTTAGGTATTTGTTCAGATCTTTTGCCCATTTTTTTTCTTTCTTTTTTTTATTATACTTTAAGTTCTAGGATACATGTGCACAACGTGCAAAGGTTACATACGTATACGTCTGCCATGTTGGTGTGCTGCACCCATTAACTCGTCATTTACATTAGGTATATCTCCTAATGCTATCCCTCCCCCCTCCCCCAACCCCACAACAGGCCCCAGTGTGTGATGTTCCCCTTCCTGTGTCCAAGTGTTCTCATTGTTCAATTCCCACCTATGAGTGAGAACATGTGGTGTTTGGTTTTTTGTCCTTGCGATAGGTTGCTGAGAATAATGGTTTCCAGCTTCATCCATGTCCCTACAAAGGACATGAACTCATCCTTTTTTATGGCTGCATAGTAGTCTATGGTGGATATGTGCCACATTTTCTTAATCCAGTCTATCATTGATGGACATTTGGGTTGGTTCCAAGTCTTTGCTATTGTCAATAGTGCCGCAATAAACATACGTGTGCATCTGTCTTTATAGCAGCATGATTTATAATCCTTTGGGTATATACCCAGTAATGGGATGGCTGGGTCAAATGGTATTTCTAGTTCTAGATCCTTGAGGAATCGCCACATTGTCTTCCACAATGGTTGAACTAGTTTACAGTCCCACCAACAGTGAAAAAGTGTTCCTGTTTCTCCACATCCTCTCCAGCACCTGTTGTTTCCTGACTTTTTAATGATTGCCATTCTAACTGGTGTGAGATGGTATCTCATTGTGGTTTTGATTTGCATTTCTCTGATGGCCAGTGATGATGAGCATTTTTTCATGTGTCTTTTGGCTGCATAAATGTCTTCTTTTGAGAAGTGTCTGTTCATATCCTTTGCCCACTTTTTGATGGGTTGTTTTTTTCTTGTAAATTTGTTTAAGTTCTTTGTAGATTCTGGATATTAGCCCTTGGTCAGATGAGTAGATTGCAAAAATTTTCTCCCATTCTGTAGGTTGCCTGTTCACTCTGATGGTAGTTTCTTTTGCTGTGCAGAAGCTCTTTAGTTTAATTAGATCCCTTTTGTCAGTTTTGGCTTTTGTCGCCATTGCTTTTGGTGTTTTAGTCATGAAGTCCTTGCCCATGCCTATGTCCTGAATGGTATTGTCTAGGTTTTCTTCTACGGTTTTTATGGTTTTAGGTCTAACATTTAAGTCTTTAATCAATCTTGAATTAATTTTTATATAAGGTGTAAGGAAGGGATCCATGTTCAGCTTTCTACATATGACTAGCCAGTTTTCCCAGCACCATTTATTAAATAGGGAATCCTTTCCCCATTTCTTGTTTTTGTAAGGTTTGTCAAAGATCAGATGGTTGTATATGTGTGGTATTATTTCTGAGGGCTCTGTTCTGTTCCGTTGGTCTATATCTCTGTTTTGGTACCAGTACCAGGCTGTTTTGGTTACTGTAGCCTTGTAGTATAGTTTGAAGTCAGGTAGCGTGATGCCTCCAGCTTTGTTCTTTTGGCTTAGGATTGTCATGGCAATGCAGGCTGTTTTTTGGTTCCATATGAACTTTAAAGTAGTTTTTTCCAATTCTGTGAAGAAAGTTGTTGGTAGCTTGATGGGGGTGGCAATGAATCTATAAATTACCTTGGGCAGTATGGCCATTTTCACGATATTGATTCTTCCTATCCATGAGCATGGAATGTTGTTCCATTTGTTTGTGTCCTCTTTTATTTAATTGAGCAGTGGTTTGTAGTTCTCCTTGAAGAGGTCCTTCACATCCCTTGTAAGTTGGATTCCTAGGTATTTTATTCTCTTTGCAGCAATTGTGAATGGGAGTTCACTCATTATTTGGCTGTTTGTCTGTTATTGGTGTATAGAATGCTTGTGATTTTTGCACATTGATTTTGTATCCTGAGACTTTGCTGAAGTTGCTTATTAGCTTAAGGAGATTTTGGGCTGAGATGATGGGGTTTTCTAAATATACAATCATGTCATCTGCAAACAGGGACAATTTGACTTCCTCTTTTCCTAATTGAATACCCTTTATTTCTTTCTCCTGCCTGATTGCCTTGGCCAGAAGTTCCAACACTATGTTGAATAGGAGTGGTGAGAGAGGGCATCCCTGTCTTGTGCCAGTTTTCAAAGGGAATGCTTCCAGTTTTTGCCCATTCGGTATGATATTGGCTGTGGGTTTGTCATAAATAGCTGTTATTATTTTGAGATATGTCCCATCAATACCGAATTTATTGAGAGTTTTTAGCATGAAGAGTTGTTGAATTTTGTCAAAGGCCTTTTCTGCATCTATGGAGATAGATTTTTTTTGTCTTTGAATTTGTTTATATGCTGGTTTTTGTCTTTGATTCTGTTTATATGCTGGATTATGTTTATTGATTTGTGTATGTTAAACCACCCTTGTATCCCAGGAATGAAGCCCACTTGATCATGGTGGATCAGCTTTTTGATGTGCTGCTGGATTCGGTTTGCCAGTATTTCATTGAGGATTTTTGCATCGATGTTCATCAGGGATATTGGTCTAAAATTCTCTTTTTTTGTTGTGTCTCTGCCAGGCTTTGGCATCAGGATGATGTTGGCCTCATAAAATGAGTTAGGGAGGATTCCCTCTTTTATTTATTTATTTATTTATTTATTTATTTATTTTTTATTATTATACTTTAAGTTTTAGGGTACATGTGCACATTGTGCAGGTTAGTTACATATGTATACATGTGCCATGCTGGTGCGCTGCACCCACTAACTCATCATCTAGCATTAGGTATATCTCCCAGTGCTATCCCTCCCTCCTCCCCCCACCCCACCACAGTCCCCAGAGTGTGATAGTCCCCTTCCTGTGTCCATGTGATCTCATTGTTCAATTCCCACCTATGAGTGAGAATATGTGGTGTTTGGTTTTTTGTTCTTGCGATAGTTTACTGAGAATGATGATTTCCAATTTCATCCATGTCCCTACAAAGGACACGAACTCATCATTTTTTACGGCTGCATAGTATTCCATGGTGTATATGTGCCACATTTTCTTAATCCAGTCTATCATTGTTGGACATTTGGGTTGGTTCCAAGTCTTTGCTATTGTGAATAATGCCGCAATAAACATATGTGTGCATGTGTCTTTATAGCAGCATGATTTAAAGTCATTTGGGTATATACCCAGTAATGGGATGGCTGGGTCAAATGGTATTTCTAGTTCTAGATCCCTGAGGAATCGCCACACTGACTTCCACAATGGTTGAACTAGTTTACAGTCCCACTAACAGTGTAAAAGTGTTCCTATTTCTCCACATCCTCTCCAACACCTGTAACGCCGCATATCTACAACTATCTGATCTTTGACAAACCTGACAAAAACAAGCAATGGGGAAAGGATTCCCTGTTTAATAAATGGTGCTGGGAAAACTGGCTAGCCATATGTAGAAAGCTGAAACTGGATCCCTTCCTTGCCCCTTATACAAAAATTAATTCAAGATGGATTAAAGATTTAAACGTTAGACCTAAAACCATAAAAACCCTAGAAGAAAACCTAGGCAATACCATTCAGGACATAGGCATGGGCAAGGACTTCATGTCTAAAACACCAAAAGCAATGGCAACAAAAGTCAAAATTGACCAATGGGATCTAATTAAACTAAAGAGCTTCTGCACAGCAAAAGAAACTACCATCAGAGTGAACAGGCAACCTACAAAATGGGAGAAAATTTTCGCAACCTACTCATCTGACAAAGGGCTAATATCCAGAATCTACAATGAACTCCAACAAATTTACAAGAAAAAAACAAACAACCCCATCAAAAAGTGGGCGAAAGACATGAACAGACACTTCTCAAAAGAAGATATTTATGCAGCCAAAAAACACATGAAAAAATGCTCATCATCACTGGCCATCAGAGAAATGCAAATCAAAACCACAATGGGATTCCCTCTTTTTCTATTGATTGGAATAGTTTCAGAAGGAATGGTACCAGCTCCTCCTTATACCTCTGGTAAAATTTAGCTGTGAATCCATCTGGTCCTGGACTTTTTTTGTTGGTAGCCTATTAATTATTGCCTCAGTTTCAAAGCTTGTTATTGGTCTATTCAGGGATTCAACTTCTTCCTGGTTTAGTCTTGGGAGGGTGTATGTGTCCAGGAATTTATCCTTTTCTTCCAGATTTTCTGGTTTATTTGCATAGAGGTGTTTATAGTATTCTCTGATGGTAGTTTGTATTTCTGTGGGATTGGTTGTGATATCCCCTTTATCACTTTTTATTATGTCTATTTGATTCTTCTCTCTTTTCTTCTTTATCAGTCTTCCTAGTGCTCTATCAATTTTGTTGATCTTTTAAAAAAAACCCAGCTCCTGCATTCATTGATTTTTTTTGAAGGGTTTTTTGTGTCTCTATCTCCTTCCGTTCTGCTCTGATCTTAGTTATTTCTTGCCTTCTGCTAGCTTTTGAATGTATTTGCTCTTGCTTCTCTAGTTCTTTTAATTGTGATGTTAGGGTGTCAGTTTTAGATCTTTCCTGCATTCTTTTGTATGTCTGCTTGGTGTACCTGAAAGTGATGGGGAGAATGGAACCAAGTTGGAAAACACGCTGCAGGATATTATCCAGGAGAACTTCTGCAGCCTAGGAAGACAGGCCAACATTGAAATTCAGGAAATACAGAGAATTCCACAAAGATACTCCTCGAGAAGGGCAACTCCAAGACACATAATTGCCAGATTCACCAAAGTTGAAATGAAGGAAAAACTCTTAAGGGCAGCCAGAGAGAAAGGTCGGGTTACCCACAAAGGGAAGCCCATCAGACTAACAGCTGATCTCTCGGTAGAAACTACAAGCCAGAAGAGAGTGGGGGCCAATATTCAACATTCTTAAAGAAAAGAATTTTCAACCCAGAATTTCATATCCAGCCAAACTAAGCTTCATAAGTGAAGGAGAAATAAAATTGTTTACAGACACGCAAATGCTGAGAGATTTTGTCACCACCAGGCTTGCCCTACGGGCTCCTGAAGGAAGCACTAAACATGGAAAGGCACAACCAGTACCAGCCACTTCAAAAACATGCCAAATTGTAAAGAGCATTGAGGCTAGGAAGAAACTGCATCAACTAATGAGCAAAATAACCAGCTAACATCATAATGACAAGATCAAATTCACACATAAAAATATTAACCTTAAATGTAAATTGGCTAAATGCTCCAATTAAGAGACACAAACTGGCAAATTGGATAAAAGTCAAGACCCATCAATGTGCTATATTCAGGAGACCCATCTCCCATGCAGAGACACACATAGGCTCAAAATAAAGGGATGGAGGAAGATCTACCAAGCAAATGGAAAACAAAAAAAAGCAGGGGTTGCAATCCTAGCCTCTGATAAAACAGACTTTAAACCAACAAAGATCAAAAGAGGCAAAGAAGGGAATTACGTAATGGTAAAGGGAACAATTCAACAAGAAGAGCTAACTATGCTAAATATATGTACACCCAATACAGGAGCACCCAGATTCATAAAGCAAGTCCTTAGAGACCTACAAAGAGGCTTAGACTCCCACACAATAATAATGGGACACTTTAACACCCCAGTGCCAATATTAGATCAATGAGACAGAAAGTTAACAAGGATATCCAGGAATTGAACTCAGCTCTGCACCAAGCAGACCTAATAGACATCTACAGAACTCTCCACCCCAAATCAACAGAATGTACATTCTTCTCAGCACCACATCGCACTTATTCCAAAATTGACCACGTAGTTGGAAGTAAAGCACTCCTCAGCAAGTGTAAAAGAACAGAAATTATAACAAACTGTCTCTCAGACCACAGTGCAATCAAACTAGAACTCAGGATTAAGAAACTCACTCAAAACCACTCAACTACATGGAAACTGAACAACCTGCTCCTGAATGACTACTGGGTACATAACGAAATGAAGGCAGAAATAAAGACATTCTTTGAAACCAATGAGAAGAAAGACACAACATACCGGAATCTCTGGGATACATTTAAAGCAGTGTGTAGAGGGAAATTTATAGCTCTTTTGCCCATTTTTAATCGGGTTGTTAATTTTCTTATTGTTAAATTTTAGGAATTCTTTGTATTTTGTATAACAGCCCTTTATCAGATGTATCTTTTGCAAATATTTTCTCCCAGTATATGGCTTATCTTCCCATTCTTTTGACATTGTCTTTTGCAGAGCAGAAGTTTTAAATTTTAATTCATTCCAATTTATCAGTTGTTTCTTTCACAAATTTTGCCTTTGGTGGTATATCTAAAATGTCATCACTATACCCAAGGTCATTTAGCTTTTGTCCCATGTTATCTTCTAGGAGTTTTAGAGTTTTAAATTTTATATTTAGGTCTATGATCCATTTCAAGCTAACTTTTGTGAAGAACGTAAGGTGTGTGTCTAGGTTCATGTTTTTGTGTGTAGATGGATGTCCAGTTGTTCCAGTACCACTTACTGAAGATACTATGTTTTCTACACTGTATTGCCTTCATTTCTTTGTCAAAAATTAACTGACTATACTTTTGTGGTCTATTTCTCAGCTTTCTATTCTGTTCCACTGATCTACTTGTCTGTTCTTTTGATAATAGCACACTGTTTTGATAACTGTAGCTTTATAGTACATTTTAAAGTCAAGTAGGCCAGTCTTCAAACTCTGTTCATCTTCTTCAATATTGAGCTGTCAACTATATGATTCTACTTATGCAAACCTTAGAATCAATTTGTAAAAATCCACAAAATACTTGCTGGGATTTTGATTAGAGCTGCATTGAATCTATAGATCAACTAAAGAACTGATGTTCTGGCAATATTGACTCTTCCTATCTATGAACATGGGATATTCCTCCATTTATCTAGTTTTTCTTTCATATATTTCATCAGAGTTTTGTGGGTTTTCTTCCATATAAGTTTTTATATATTTTGTTATACATAAGTATTTATTTTGGGAGTGCTTATATAAACAGTAATATGTTTTTATGTTAAATTTCATTTGTTGATTGCTGGTATATAACATTAATATTTAATATTGATTGAATTTTGAATTTTAATCTTGTATTCTGCAACCTTTCTTTAATTACTTATTAATTCCAGGAGTTTTTTTGATCAATTTTTTCATATTTTTCTGTAGAAGATCATGACATCTATGAAGAAAGACAGTTTTATTTTTTCTTCCCAAATTGTATATCTTTTGTTTACTTTTTTTGTCTTTTTGCATTAGCTAGGATTTCCAGTATGATGTTGAAATAGAGTAGTAAGAGGGAACATTTGTCTGGTTCTTGAACTTAGCAAAAAGCTTTGAGTTTGTTATCAGGTATGATGTTAGCTGTAGGTTGTTTCTAGATGTTCTTTATCAAGTTAAGGAAGTTTCCCTCTATTCCTCATTTGCTGAGGTTTTTTTAAAATTATTAATATCATGAGTGGGTACTTGATTTTATCAAATGCCTTTCTGCATTCATTGATATAATCATGTGGTTTTTCTTTATCCTATTGATGTGATAGATTACATGAATTTATTTTCAAATGTTTATTGCTTTTAAGCCAGGACATAGTTTTGATTATCTTGATACTCAAGGAATGGTTCTAAATTTGAAATAGTTTTTCCTCACATACTACCATATTTATTTAGACATGGTATAAGATCTTAATTGGAAATTATTATAGAGTAAGAGTACTACAGTCAGACTCAAAGACATAAAAGACAAAAATTAAGATATTAAAAATGTCATTATCTGCAGATAAATAAAGATCTTTAATTTCATCACACCAGCAAAAGTCCCCATTTCTACCTAAGGTATCATGTTTACATGTATAGGGAATTAGGACATGGACATATATTTTAGGATCGGGGGGCATTATTCTATTTACCACATTCCTATAAAGAGGTAGAATTGTCTTGATCATTTCCAGCTTTTTGCTTCTTTCAGTTGTAAAATATTGGGAAGAATTTCATTAAATTAAGATATAAATACAATACATAAAGTAACTGCTTTAAAATCACAACTAAAGGCATCAAATGAAAAGTAACTCAGGAGAATAAAAACATAAAATGTCAGATTTTAAAATCCACATTAAAAGTAGAATTTATTTGACACAATCAGATTATTTATATGGAGAAGAAATTCTAAGTACTCCAATTGAAAACAAAGTAAAAAAGAAAATTGTTAAAAATTTTGATAGATCGAGACCATCCTGGCTAACACGGTGAAACCCCGTCTCTACTAAAAATACAAAAAAATTAGCTGGGCGAGGTGGCGGGCGCCTGTAGTCCCAGCTACTCGGGAGGCTGAGGCAGGAGAATGGCGTGAACCCCGTGGGGCGGAGCCTGCAGTGAGCCGAGATCGTGCCACTGCACTCCAGCCTGGGCGACAGCAAGACTCATTCTCAAAAAAAAAAAAAAAAAAAAAAAAAATTTGATAGAGAAGATAGATTTAGAAATTGAGGAAGAGGCATCTAATTGTATGCTTTTCCTGTAGAAGTAAAATAGTCAACAGTGACAAAATTCATACAAGGTATCATTCCTTCCTCTTTAAAATATGTTGATTTTTTGAAATAGTATTTTGACTTCCAGGACAAGATTTTTCATGATTCTCATCCCACTTCACTGGCCACACCTTCTGAATCTCCTTTGCTGGTAGGTATACCTGCATTACCTGACCTCTAAATATTGGAGTTTCTTGGACATTAATCCCCTTTTTCTTCTTTTCTTTTTTTTCACCCTTGACACTCATTTTTCAGATGATTTTTATCACTTCCATCACTTTCATAGCTAATATAACACTGATATTCTAATGACCCTAAATTCACATCTCCAACCCAGAAATCTCTCCTGGATTCCAAAGACTTCACTTGATGTCTCAAAATTTCCCGGGATAAATTTTTTATTTCCCCCATGTCCCTTAAAAAGGCCATCAATTAACCCAGTTTCTCGGGCCACAAACTTTGAAGTCTTCCTTCACTCCTCTTTTTTTGTTTTCTACACCCCACATTCAGTCTATCAAAAAGTCTTTCCAACTTTATATCTAAAACAGACCACATTTTACACTACCTCTACCACTACCACTCTAGTTTAAATCACTGTCAGCTCTCCCCTGTATAATTGTAGCAGCCTACTGGATGGTCTTCCTCTGTCCACACTTTATCCCATACACTCTATTCTACACAAGCAAAAGAGTGGTCCATTTAAAATATGTCTGATAATGTCTGTCCTCTGCTCAAAATCCTGCAGTGTCTCCTATTTTCTCTCAAATAAAAGGCAGGATCTCCAGGCCTTCCTTGGTCTGATTCCTAGTTCTCTCTCTGAGCTCCTTTCCTGCTAATCTTCTCACTATCTTGTAACCACCCAATGGGTTCACCTTGCCCTCTGCCTAGACAGAGTTGATTTATCAAGACAGGGGAACTGCAATGGAGAAAGAGTAATTCACGCAGAGGCAGCTGTGTGGGAGACGAGTTTTATTATTACTCAAATCAGTCTCCTCGAGCATTTGAGGACTGGAGTTTTTAAAGACAATTTGGTGGGTAGGGGCTCAGGAAGTGGGGAGTGCTGATTGGTCAGGTTGGATATGGAATCATACTGGGGTTGAAGTGAGGTTTTCTTGCTGTCTTCTTTTCCTGGGTGTGATCACACAACTAGTTGAGCCAGATTACCCATCTGGGTGGTGTCAGGTGATCCATCAAGTGCAGGGTCTGCACAATGACTCAAGCACTGATCTTAAGTTTTACAATAATGGTATTATCCCCAGGAACAATTTGGGGAGGTTCAGACACTTGTAGGGCTGCTTGATCCCTAACTGGAATTTCTAATCTTGTAGCTAATTTGATTGTTCTACAAAGGCAGACTGGTCTCCAGGCAAGAAGGGAGTCTTTTTGGGAAACAGCTATTATCAATTTTGTTTCAGAGTCAAACCATAAACTGAATTCCTTCCTAAGGTTAGTTTGGTCTACATCCAGTAATGAACAAGGACAGCTTAAAGTTTAGAAGCAAGATGGAGTCAGTTAGGGATGATCTCTTTCAGTGTCATAATTTCCTCAGCTATAATTTTTGCAAAGGCAGTTTCATTGTCAACTAAAACCATTCTGGCTTCCCTTTCCTTAAATGCTCTAAGTATTTGCTTCAGCTTCGAACTTGCTCATTCTACTTCACCCCCACCTTAGTTTTCTTAATAGTTATATAGTGGTGTTGTATCGTAATGAAACATGGGTTTGGTTTTAATTTCAACTTATAAAGTGATTGTTGAAAATGCCCTTTGAAGATAATGTAAGTCACTTTTGAAAGTACATTTTACTTATATGCTGTGTTACAATAAATCCTATTCAATTTTGTCTCCAGATTGCAGGATTTCTTTTTGAGCACCAAATGAAGATGTTGGCTAAAGTTTAGAGGCTGTGTAATTAGTGGACCCACCCTCCGCAGGGTTTATGCTTACACTATGAGAGGCAGGACTGAGACAGATGAGAGAAACATCAAACACAAACCACCCATCTTTTGCTCTCCCTAGGTGTATGCTCAAAGAGTAGAATGTTGTGGCCTATGCTGATTTAAATTTTTCTCCCTTTCCCTAAATGAATGCTTGAATTTGAATAAATGGAATGCGTAAATGATGCTTCTCCACTGTAACAGATCCACCTCTTTTCTGAGACCTGGCAGTACACAAGCTTTCAACTTCTCTTATATCCACCTTTGCCTGAATAAGTGTGAACCATATTATCCCGGGAGACTTGTCAAGAAGAAATTTGCCTTTAGATGTTATCAAGATCTCCTTTCTCTTTGTGTCCCATTCTATAGGTTTTATCTGCTTTGTCATTTTGCTGATTGACATACACTTTTATTTGCTTCTTCAGAGTTCTACTAACTGCACAATTTCTCCTCCTTATATCCTGTGCTGGTTACTAAGTATTGTCTTTCAGCTTCAAATCTCACACTTGTGTACTCAGCTTATATGGCTGGGCTGAAATTCTCGTTTCTTCTCTTTCAATTGGGTTGTCCATTAGGCTTTACTTGTAAGAGCAGCAAAGGTTGACCAAGAGGAGAGAAGAGGGACTTTTCTATTAGTGAAAGAGGGAATTTTCTATTAGCTGTTCTGGAGTAAACACTTCTAGTAGCAACAGTTGCTTCCAATTTGTCATTTTTCCAACACTCCCTGAAAGAGGCTCTTTCTTTCTTTTTAAAATTTTTAAAAAATTTCCATAGGTTTTTGGGGAATAGGCAGTGTTTGGTCACATGAATAAGTTCTTTAGTGGTGATTTCTGAGATTTTCATGCATCCATCACCTGGGCAGTATACACTCTACCCAATTTGTAGTCTTTTATCTCTCATCCCCCTCCCATCCTTTCCCCCGAGTTCCCCCAAAGTCCATTGTATCACTCTTATGCCTTTGCATCCTCATAGCTTAGCTCCCACTTATGAGTGAGAATATACGATATTTGGTTTTCCATTCTTGGGTTATTTCAATTAGAATAATGGTCTCCAATTCCATCCAGTGAATGAGGCTTTTTCTAATACTCAAAGACACCAGCACAAGTCTTGGCAGCTCCTCCTCAGATGTCTGGTCCTTGCTCCAGGGGCCTCACCTGCAAGCTTCTGAGTCACCAGTAGGAAGGAGCTGATTAGCATCCCTCCTTAGAGGTCAGAGTCCCAGCTATATGGTACCTCTCATCCAAGTGTGTGTGTTTTCAAATCACAAACTCTTTTGTTCCCCCCGCCACAGGTGTGGACCTTGCACTGACTACTTAGTGACAACACTGGGTTTCCCTTTTGTCTTTTCTGTTCTCTAGCAATACTCAATTAACAATTTTTCGTATTAAATTCAATCTCTTAAAATAATGGCCGTGTTTTTGGCATGCCGACTAAATCCTGATTGGTATGTAGTCTATTTCTATTAAGATAGGCAGTAGTAGTTTAGCCTTGAAAAAATTTAGCATAATTTCTGGGCTTGCTTTAAAATTATTTTTTGCTTCTTTTATTTTTGCTGGTACATTGTAAGCTCCAGATCATTAAGTGCATTTTATAGACACAAAGGGAACTTTTTCTGAAATACAAAAGAAAATGTGTTCATAAAGCTTCAGTATAATTTCTAGCAATAGTTTATTGCCCTTCTTCACAGTCCATTACATCCAACAAATTTGGAAAGAAAAGATCTCCCATAATTTTGGATCATGTAAAATTTGCAGCTTAACTGCTTGTTCTCCAATTGAGCAGAATAAACAAACTTAACCAGGATAATTTCCAAAAAGAAGACCTCATAATTCATAAATAGAAGTTTTATTCCTCTAAAATTTTCAATTATTTACTTGGCTTGGGCTCTCCAAAGCCATCAATTGTATAGATATATTATGAAAACTTATTTTTAACCCAATTAGAAATCTGAGTTTATAATTCTTTGTTTGGAAAACACAAGTCTTATCTAAAAATGAGATAAAGATCAAAAACTTATTTAAAAACGAACTTTTCAAGTAATCTTTTTTAAGAAAAGGTCTGGCTCTATTGCTCAGGCTGGAGTGCGGTGGCTTGATCTTGGCTCACTCCATCCTCCACCTCCCAGGCTCAAGCCATCCTTCCACCTCAGTCTTCTGAATAGCTGGGAATACAGACACACACCGCCATGCCTGACTAATTTTTGTATTTTTTGTAGCAATGTGGTTTCTCCATATTGCCCAGGCTGGTCTCAAACTTGTGAGCGCAAGTGATCTGCCTGCCTCAGGCTCCCAAAGTACTGGGATTATAGGCATGAGCCACCGTGCTCAGCCTAAAAATTTTAAAACATTAATGTATAGTTTTCTTTGACGTGCAATAGAAGCCTAGTCTTTAACTTGTTAATTTCATGGCCCAGTGGCTTGTTACCAGTGGTGAATCCACACAGGTTGGCAGCAAACTCAACCCTTGCCTCCTCAGAGGACAGAATTTGGCCAAGGAGCAGAAGTAGGTTTAAGGCTGAGGGAAAGATGGAGATAACTTTTAGAGCAGGAGTAAGAGTTTATTGAAAAGTTTTACAGCGGGAGCAAGGAAGCAAAGTAAACTTGGAAGAAGGCCCAACAGGTGACTTGAGAGATCCATGTGCCCTGTTAAATCCTTGACTTGGGGTTTTATACATTGGCATGGTTCCAGGATTTTCTTTTCTCCTCTCTCGATTCTTCTCTTGGGGTAGGCTGCTGCTGAACTGCTACATATGCGGTGTCGGTCAGCACTTTGGAGGGTGACTGCATGCATCTTGCATTTACTGAGGCTGTGTGCATGCTCTCTAGGGGCGATTTTCCTTTACCAGTTGAATACCCACAGAGGAAGGTCATACATCTGCCATTTTGCCTCTTAGTGCACATGCTTGAGCCTGCTCATCCAACTCCTGAGATCTTATCAGGAAGCTGCTGATCATTAGCTCCAGGTGTTTTCTATGTATTGGGAGACTGTCTTCCCCAGGCACTGGCTGCAACCAGTTATCATTTCAGAGAGACAGTTTAACACCTGCCTGACCATCACCTGATGATATTCCTTGGGGGGCCCTCTCCCACCCCGCTCATGTCTGTCTAACTACCTACTCTAACATGCTGATATTAGCAACTCAGGGACATCCCACTTTATACCTCCTTTAACACTAAAGTCAATAGGCTACAATGTTACCCTTTAAGTCTTCTATGTCCTCTCATTGTCTAAACTCCCAAAGTTCGTTCATCCTGATGGTTAAGCTTCAACCTTCTCTAGACTTTTCCCAATGTCAAGCTTTCCAAAAACCAAAAACCAGCCTTGATTTGGTATACTCAAATTACCTCCAACTTACGTTTTGATTTTATAAAATAACTACTGAAATTATAATTTTAATCAGTAAATACAGTGGTTCTTTAAACATTATCATCTTATTTTACAATCCAAAAAAAACCCAAACCCTCTTTCTTGAAGCCTCCTTTGTTGACTCTCCTATCTCAAATGTCACCATTCTCCAACTTCTGATGGCTCATATTCTGCCTCATTTCCCTCCTTTAGATGCTTAAGTGAAAGTTGTGGGATTTCTGTCAAAAATTCCTGAGATAGTGCTGTTATCCCAGCACTTTGGGAGGTCGAGGCGGGCGGATCACGTGGTCAGGAGATCGAGACCATCCTGGCCAACATGGTGAAACCCCGTCTCTACTAAAAATACAAAAATGAGCTGAGTGGTGGCACGTGCCTGTAATCCCAGCTACTTGGGAGGCTGAGGCAGGATAATCGCTTGAACCAGGGAGTCGGAGGTTGCAGTGAGCCGAGATTGCGCCACTGCACTCCAGCCTGGCCGACAGAGTGAGATGCCGTCAAAAAAAAAAAAAAAAATCCTGACGTAGAGCAGTCAGGATACAAACTTAGTCATTTTCCAAACATCTTAACACATTAATCCCCAAATAAAATATATTTATTACAGAGACTAACCTGCCATCAATCTGAATGCTGAAATCTTATTAATTAGATAATTATGGAAATTAAAGTGCCATTATATAGTAATCCTAAACTTTTAAGCATCTAGGAATATGGCATATAATATATGAAGTAAGTAGACTGAATTACTGGAAGAAATTGACAAATCCAAAAATAGTGGATATTTTAGCACACATTTAACTGAAACTAACATATACATGTTATGTTCTCTCACTATACTAATTCTAATATAATATTAGAAATTTCCTGTATTTGGAAATGAATAGTTACACACCTAAGGAATCATAATAAAAATTACAGAATTACTAAAACTGAATAGTAACTAAAATACCATCTCTCGAATTTTGCCATGTTTAAACCCACTGAAATCCTCACAGGAGCGCAGTGGGGTAGATCATATGTTCATCCTAGCTTTACAGGGAGGGAATTTGAGGAAATAGAGTAATTAACTTGTCCAAGCTGTTGCCAGAACTAGGATTCAATCCAAGTTTGAGCTCCTAACCACTAAGCTGTAACACATCTCACTAGAAAACCATTATATTTCGACAAAGGGGTGATATATTAATGAAGTAATAATGATTGTGAATCATTATGAGATAAATTATGTTGCAAATATTGTTATACATTTAACAAAAAGAAAATTATAAATAATAATGCAGAATTTGTTATTGGGAAGTGTGAAGGTCTTTAGTTCTTGTCTTACTCTGGTCTATGATGGCTAGTTTATTATAGTTTATAGCCTTGAGCTTTTAAATTTTTTTATTAGACACAGGGGCATATGGCTCCTGGCCCCTATTTTTGTCTGGAGTACCAATTGGGGTCCTGCTGGGGAACAGCTGTAGCTCCCTTGGGGTAGTTGACATCTGCCAGGTGTAAGTCATCCCCACAGGACAGTGCTGCCTCATAGATGGTTTGTCTTTTTTCTCATGAGAGGCTTGTCCTATGAAGATACTTATATCCTTTGAAGATAGTCTAAGTATAAGAGTCAATTTTTGGAAGCCCTCGATGAGTCTTTTTGGGTCCTCCGAGAACTTTTTAAGATGTTTTCACAAGGTTGTGAAGGTTTGTAAATAGGGAACCTCTGACTATTTGCCCTGATAGCAGCAGAAAAGGTCCAGCTGGAGGATGGTATTAAAATTCATACTTTAGTTCTTTGGCCAGGCCTCCTCTGGTTTTGTAAAGTAAAATTTGTTTTTTTGTTTGTTTGTTGTTGTTTTTAGGGTTTGAGGGTCAAGTTTATTCCAATTTTTAAGGATGCATCAGAAGGGGGAAATCCTGGGGTATGGAGATCTGGATTCCCAGTGATTCTGTTCTGTTAAAAGGCCCAGTAGTCATGCCCTCGCTAGAGTGTGCAGAGAAGGGACCTCAGTTGAGTGTCCTTTGGTCAGTCTACAAGTCCTGGTATTAGGAGTTTTGCTTATAATGTAGATTTGTCCTTGACATGACCTGAAAGACAGTGAAGAAATCACAAAGATGCCAGGGGACCTGGATCCTGTAGGACGCCAGTCCTCCAGTCAAGCCAGGGATATCAAGGCATACCTGTCCTCCTAGGCTCTACAACCTGCACCTAGGCATCCTTGGGTACCCACCTGGACTAGTTTCCCCTGGATGGAGTGCCCGTGGTGCAGCTATATTCTCAATCAAGTGCTTATTGCCGAAGCATCTGCAGCCCTTGGGGCTTTGGAAAAGATAAGGCTTTCACAATCATATAGGACAAATAATAGGCCTGATTTTATGGTGATGGGAATGTTGGTCTATAATTGAATTGATTCTGTCTTTATTTTTTGTGGGGAGGTATGGGTGGCCACACCCATTAGGTTTCTTAGGTTTCACAAAGGGAGTATTGCCAAAAGTATGTTTTACCCAGCAATTAAAGTCTTTTCTGTGTAAAGACAAAACTCCATCTGTCTTGGCCAGATGCAGGGGAGTCTTGACATACACAGTTGAAAGGATCTCTAAATTATCCTGCTAAGTCAGAGATAAAAGGGAGGAATGAACAAGAGTTTCTGAATACAAATGGACCAGAAAAGTAAGAATATAATTGGCATGTCCAAAGATTTCTGAAGGACAAAAGGCCCTAAAGGGTAAAGGGGTCTAGAAAGAGAGGTCCTCTGAGTTTGTGATGGTATTTAGACAAAAGGTATAGATGAGTAGAGGAGTGGAGGAGGATTTGAAACTTTTCCCCGTTTTAAGGAGGCTCTTTTGGGATCACGTAGAAAAGATGTTCGAGGGGTTGGGCGTGGTGGCTCATGCCTGTAATCACAGCACTTTGGGAGGCCAAGGTGGGCAGATCATGAGGTCAGGAGATTGAGACCATCCTGGCCAACATGGTGAAACCCTGTCTCTAGTAAAATACAAAAAAATTAGCTAGGTGTGGTGGTGTGGTGGCACATGCCTGTAGTCGCAGCTACTCAGGAGGTGGAGGCAGGGGAATTGCTTTAACCTCGGAGGCGGAGGTTGCAGTAAGCCGAGATCATACCACTGCACTCCAGCCTGGGCAACAGAGGGAGACTCTGTTTCAAAAAAAAAAAAAAAAAAAAAAAAAAATTCCTGTCTTGACATATGCATGACTTAATTATTTTAGATTTCTGGTCTCTTTCTTTATTAAGCAATGTGCTACAAATTTTTTAATATAATTTAGAAATTTGTGTTTCGCATGTTGCCATGTTATTTCTACTTCATATCTAAGGCACTTTAATCTAATCTAAGGGATAAATGAGCAAGTAATGCAAATAAAATTCAAAATTATTTATAATTTTTCCTAATGGATATATTATAACCTGGGCACCCCTATGAAGTCTGAATCTGTAGATAGTTTGAAACTGTAAATAGTCTGAATGTTATGTACAGCTCACCATACTTGTGTTTTATATTTGTGTGTAATTTTAGGCTCATGGTCAACTAATATTCCCATAGTGACATCACATATACCAATGCTTTAAATTTATTTTCTTTAAATATAATTTTTCCCCTATCATGTTATCTTGGCAACTGATATTACTTGATCATTCAGTGTTTTTATAATCCATGCAGGATTAAGGCTATGAATGAAAGTTGAAAATACATTCTGTTTTTTGTAGGTGCAAAAGTCCTCAGCGAAAGACATTCAGAAAATAATTCACAATATTTTCTTCAACCAGCAGTCTTTGAAACAAGTTGATTTCACAAAAGGTGAGCATTTCCCCATGTTTTTAGTATTGTGCTTTTTCCTTTCCTGTAATCAAATGCAACATTTTGTTGAGAAAGAACAACTTATGATTTAAATAAAATACCATACTTTACAATGATAAGGTTCTGGTTTAAAAAGGAAGAAAAAACATTTAACAGGTAATAACTCTCCATATAAACCCATTTAACCAAGACATGACTTAACCCAGCGTGAAGTGGCATGCTATGCTTATCCTTGCTGCTTCTCTTCATCACCTCCCTAGGAGGGTGAATAATTATCATTGGAAAAAATGAGCTGAAAATTATTGTAGGGAAAAATTAGATGTAATGTTTTGTAAAAAAGCTCTTGAAGCCTCGAAGTGGTATGCTTCATTAAAGTGAACAAAGGAAACCAAAGAGCTTGTTGTTTTAAATAGTTCTATTATTTTTATAAAGCCATTTCCCCACCAGCTACTTTCGCCCTTTTATGGTTTAAAGAAATCCTACAAACAAGCAGAGCATTTTTATGCACTCAATTCAACAAATATTTTCCAAACAATCTTCTCTTAAATAAGAGTTCCAAGGGCTGTTAATTTTTGCTTTATAAAAATTAAAACAATGCCATGTACTATGATCAAGTAAGTTTAGGGAATGATGGATTAAAGAAAGCAACCCAAATACTTACAGCCAACTGATCTTCGACAAAGCAAACAAAAACATAAAGTGGGGAAAGGACACCCTTTTCAACAAATGGTGCTGAAATAATTGGCTAGCCACATGTAGGAGAATGAAACTGGATTCTCATCTCTCACCTTATACAAAAATCAATTCAAGATGGATTAAAGACTTGAATCTAAGACCTGAAACTATAAAAATTCTAGAAGATAACATTGGAAAAACCCTTCTAGACATTGGCTTAGGCAAGGATTTCATGACCAAGAACCCAAAAGCAAATGCAGTAAAAACAAAGATAAATAGTTGGGACTTAATTAAACTAAAGAGCTTTTGCACAGCAAAAGGAACAGTCAGAGAGTAGTCAGACAACCCATAGAGTGGGAGAAAATCTTCACAATGTATACATCTGACAAAGGACTAATATCCAGAATCTACAATGAACTCAAACAAAGCAGTAAGAAAAAAAGAAACATTCCCTTCAAAAAGTGGGCTAAGGACATGAATAGACAATTCTCAAAAGAAAATATACAAATGACCAACAAACATGAAAAAATGCTCAGCATCACTAATGATCAGGGAAATGGAAATCAAAACCACAATGTGATACCACCTTACTCCTGCAAGAATGGCCATAATCAAAAAACAGTTGATGTTGGTGTGGATGAGGTGAACAGGGAAAACTTCTACACTGCTGGTGGGAATGTAAACTAGCATAGCCACTATGGAAAACAGTATGGAGATTCCTTGAAGAATTAAAAGTAGAACTACCATTTGATCCAGCAATTCCACTACTGGGTATCTACCCAGAGGAAAAGACGTCATTATACGAAAAAGATACTTGCACACGTATGTTTATAGCATCACAATTCTCAATAGCAAAATCGTGGAACCAACCCAAATGCCCATCAATCAACGAGTGGATAAAGAAACTGTGGTATATTTATATGATGGAATACTACTCAGCCATAAAACAGAATGAATTAATGGCATTCACAACGACCTGGATGAGACTGGAGACTATTATTCTAAGTGAAATAACTCAGTAATGGAAAACTGAACATCGTATGTTCTCAGTGATATGTGGGAGCTAAGCTATGAGGACACAAAGGTATAAGAATGACACGATGGACTTTGGGGACTGTGGGAAGGAGTGAGAAGGGGCCAAAGGATAAAAGACTATAAGCATGATGCTGTGTATACTGCTTGGGTGATGGGTTTACCAAAATCTCACAAATCACCAGTAAAGAACTTACTCATATAACCAAATACCACCTGTACCCCAATAATTATGGAAAAATAGAAAATGCATAAGAACATAATTTTTAAAAAAGAAAGTAAATTATCTATGTTCTGAATCCCATGGGTGAGGAATCTATATCTGTATTTCTGTACCACCTGACCATTCATCCCAAGTGGCTAAGAACATCTCAAATTCTTATGATGATATTGCTAATGCAAAACTTTCATCTTTGTGCCTTATAAATCTGCTGCTCAATCTTCACCAGGACAGACTGTTCCAAGAAACACATTTCTTTGAAAATGTCAGTTAACATTATATGTTGTAAAAGTAGTCAGTGAACTATGTCTTGACAGTTTGTTCTAATCTAAAAGTTGATGACATTACTCAAGAAATTGGAAAAGATTTTAAAGTAAATATTTTGAGTAGAATAGTGGCATTCTTTAGAGAAGTATTTGTATGAGACAAGACTCCTCAAAAACAAATAGTTATGTTGGAGTTTGTGGATACGACAATGACGTTATTTCCTTCTTGTGTTTGAGATCAGCTGTCCAGACAAATAAAATCTGGCCTGGCTCTGTGGCCACCCTCAATGACCTAATACTTCCCCTACCTCTGTTTTTAGGAAAATCCCATCCAAAACTGAATTACAGAGCAGATGTAGCAGAAAACCATGAAGGAAATAATTGCATTGCCTCCTATCTATTATGTCTTTACCCAGGACAGAGAATGACAGTCCTTTAGACCTGTCTGAGGAAGAAACACTTGGTTCCTCTCTCAGCTGTAATTGCTGGAGAGAAGGTGCAGTGACCACATGCTCTTGGAACAGATGGCTATAAAACAGTCTGAACCAGGCAAATCCACTTCCTTTTCTCAGCATCACTAAATTGGACAAGTCAAATGTTAATCTTCTAGAGGGAAATAGGTTGGGTGATGGGGGAAGAAGGCATAGGTTTGCTTCTTATTACTTATCACTTGAAGAGTGTAACTATTTTTTTCAAAGAAAATGAGGAAAAGAAACAAACATTTCTCTTAATAGTTTGACAATTTGTGTATTCTTTCAAATGTTTAAAAATATCTAAATTGTTAATATCGAGTAGACAAAATGTTTAGATCTCTTTAATTTTGGATATTAATGAAGATAATATCCTTTTCTGGAAAAATTGAACAATCAGGTATTTTTGCTTAGGTCATGTCATAAATTGGGTGGGAGACTCTGAAATACTAGAAATCTCTGACCTATGAAACAAAAGATATGGTTCACTTTGTTCAAATGAATAACACATGAAACTTTTACCTACAAAGTCATTTATGGAAAGTAACTATCATCCCCTCAAATTAGTAGATGTTAACAAAACCAACAACTATGGAAATATGCCTATACTTAATAGAGAATGTGTCTGCTTATGGATAATCAATATATGTGTTAATACATAAAACATTAGCAATTTGTATGTATTTGTAAGAAATCTTATTTTACTTTAAAGCATTGCTTAGTTTTCTTTAGAAAGTCCAAAGTTTGATTGGATAGCTGTAACTAATTCCTTTTTCATTCTCAGTAAACTATCGCAAGAACAAAAAAACCAAACACCGCATATTCTCACTCATAGGTGGGAACTGAACAATGAGAACACATGGACACAGGAAGGGGAACATCACACTCTGGGGACTGTTGTGGGGTGGGGAGAGGGGGAAGGGATAGCTTTAGGAGATATACCTAATGCTAAATGACGAGTTAATGGGTGCAGCACACCAGCATGGCACATGTATACATATGTAACTAACCTGCACATTGTGCACATGTACCCTAAAACTTAAAGTATAATAATAATAAAATAAATAAATAAATTTTTAAAGAAAAGGAATATTTGCTATACAATGAGAATGTGTTTTCAGCATGATGACCTTGGTATGGCTTTTATACAAAAAAAATGCTTTGCTTCATACCTCGCAAAAATCTATACCTGAGTATTAGCTAATATTTTATTCATTTTACTGCAGAGAACAATATGTATTTATTATAATTGTTGTAGAATGAGCTTGGGACTAAGGATTTGTTTTTTTAATTTTTTTAATTTTTTAATGTAGGTTTTATTAAGATATGGCAAAGCCAACAGATCAGGAGACAGCTACCACTGAAAACATAGTTTGTTACATTCAACAGACCCCAAGACAAAAGGGCATGCCACACCATAATGCGGGGCCACATGGGGATAAACCAGGGTCAGTCAGGGGCAGAGGAAGCAGGGAGAAGATTTTTTTTTTAATACTTTAAGTTCTAGGGTACACGTGCACAACATGCAGGTTAGTTACATATGTATACATGTGCCATGTTGGTGTGCTGCACCCATTAAATCATCATTTACATTAGGTATATCTCCTAATGCTATTCCCCCTCCCTCCCCCTACCACATGACAAGCCCCAGTGTGTGATGTTCCCCATCCTGTGTCCAAGTGTTCTCATTTTTCAATTCCCACCTATGAGTGAGAACATGCGGTGTTTGGTTTTCTGTCCTTGTGATAGTTTGCTCAGAATGATGGTTTCCAGCTTCATCCATCTCCCTACAAAGAATATGAACTCATCCTTTTTTATGGCAGCATAGTATTCTATGGTGTATATGTGCCACATTTTCTTAATCCAGTCTATCATTGATGGACATTTGGGTTGGTTCCAAGTCTTTGCTGTTGTGAGTAGTGCCGCAATAAACATACCTGTGCATGTGTCTTTATAGCAGCATGATTTATAATCCTTTGGGTATATGCCCAGTAATGGGATGGCTGGGTCAAATGGTATTTCTAGTTATAGATCCTTGAGGAATCGCCACGCTGTCTTCCACAATGATTGAACTAGTTTACAGTCCCACCAACCGTGTAAAAGTGTTCCTATTTCTCCACATCCTCTCCAGCACCTGTTGTTTCCTGACTTTTTAATGATCGCCATTCTAACTGGTGTGAGGTGGTATCTCATTGTGGTTTTGATTTGCATTTCTCTGATGGCCAGTGATGATGAGCATTTTTTCATGTGTCTATTGGCTGCATAAATATCTTCTTTTGAGAAGTGTCTGTTCATATTCTTTGCCCAATTTTTGATGGGGTTGTTTGATTTTTTCTTGTAAATTTGTTTAAGTTCTTTGTAGATTCTGGATGTTAGCCCTTTGTCAGATGAGTAGATTGCAAAAATTTTCTCCCATTCTGTAGGTTGCCTGTTCACTCTGATGGTAGTTTCTTTTGCTGTGCAGAAGCTCTTTAGTTTAATTAGATCACTTTTGTCAATTTTAGCTTTTGTTGCCATTGCTTTTGGTGTTTTAGACATGAAGTCCTTGCCCATGCCTACGTCCTGAATGGTATTGCCTAGGTTTTCTTCTAGGGTTTTTATGGTTTCAGGTTTAACATTTAAGTCTTTAATCAATCTTGAGTTAATTTTTATATAAAGCGTAAGGAAGGGATCCAGTTTCAGCTTTCTACGTGTGGCTAGCCAGTTTTCCCAGCACCATTTATTAAATAGGGAATCCTGTTTCCATTTGTTGTTTTTGTCAGGTTTGTCAAAGATCAGGTGGTTGTAGATGTGTGGTATTATTTCCGGGGGCTATATCTGTTCCATTGGTCTATATCTCTGTTTTGGTACCAGTACCATGCTGTTTTGGTTACTGTAGCCTTGTAGTATAATTTGAAGTCAGGTAGCATGATGCCTCCAGCTTTGTTCTTTTGGCTTAGGATCGTCTTGGCAATGTGGGCTCTTTTTTGGTTCCATATGAACTTTAAAGTAGTTTTTTCCAATTCTATGAAGAAAGTCATTGGTAGCTTGATGGGGATGGCATTGAATCTATAAATTACCTTGGGCAGTATGGCCATTTTCACGATATTGATTCTTCCTATCCATGAGCATGGAATGTTCTTCCATTTGTTTGTGTCCTCTTTTATTTCATTGAGCAGTGGTTTGTAGTTCTCCTTGAAGAGGTCCTTCACATCCCTTGTAAGTTGGATTCCTAGGTATTTTATTTTTTTTGAAGCAATTGTGAATGGGAGTTCACCCATGATTTAGCTCTCCGTTTGTCTATTATTGGTGTATAAGAATGCTTGTGATTTTTGCACATTGATTTTGTATCCTGAGACTGCTGAAGTTGCTTATCAGCTTAAGGAGATTTTGGGCTGAGATGATGGGGTTTTCTAAATATACAATCATGTCATCTGCAAACAGGGACAATTTGATTTCCTCTTTTCCTAATTGAATACCCTTTATTTCTTTCTCTTGCCTGATTTTCCTTGCCAGAACTTCCAACACTATGTTGAATAGGAGTGGTGAGAGAGGGCATCCCTGTCTTGTGCCAGTTTTCAAAGGGAATGCTTCCAGTTTTTGCCCATTCGGTATGATATTGGCTGTGGGTTTGTCATACATAGCTCTTATTATTTTGAGATACATCCCATCAATAACTAGTTTATTCAGAGTTTTTAGCATGAAAGGCTGTTGAATTTTGTCAAAGGCCTTTTCTGCATCTATTGAGATAATAATGTGGTTTTTGTCATTGGTTCTGGTTATATGATGGATTACATTTATTGATTTGCGTGTGTTGAGCCAGCCTTGCATCCCAGGGATGAAGCCAACTTGATCATGGTGGATAAGCTTTTTGATGTGCTGCTGGATTCAGTTTGCCAGTATTTCATTGAGGATTTTTGCATCAGTGTTCATCAGGGATATTGGTCTAAAATTCTCTTTGTTTGTTGTGTCTCTGCCAGGCTTTGGTATCAGGATGATGTTGGCCTCATAAAATGAGTTAGGGAGGATTCCCTCTTTTTCTATTGATTGGTATAGTTTCAGAAGGAATGGTACCAGCTCCTCTTTGTACCTCTGGTAGAACTCGGCTGTGAATCTGTCTGGTCCTGGACTTTTTTTGGTTGGTAGACTATTAATTATTGCCTGGATTTCAGAACCTGTTATTGGTCTATTCAGGGATTCAACTTCTTCCTGGTTTAGTCTTGGGAGGCTGTATGTGTCGAGGAATTTATCCATTTCTTCTAGATTTTCTAGTTTATTTGCATAGAGGTGTTTATAGTATTCTCTGATGGTAGTTTGTATTTCTGTGGTATTGGTGGTGATATCCCCTTTATCATTTTTTATTGCATCTATTTGATTCTTCTGTCTTTTCTTCTTTATCAGTCTTGCTAGAGGTTTATCAATTTTGTTGATCTTTTCAAAAAACTAGCTCCTGGATTCATTGATTTTTTGAAGGGTTTTTTGCGTCTCTATTTCCTTCAGTTCTGCTCAGATTTTAGTTATTTCTTGCCTTCTCCTAGCTTTTGAATGTGTTTGCTCTTGCTTCTCTAGTTCTTTTAATTGTGATGTTAGGGTGTCAATTTTAGATCTTTCCTGCTTTCTCTTGTGGGCATTTAGTGCCATAAATTTCCCTGTACACACTGCTTTAAATGTGTCGCAGAGGTTCTGATATGTTTTGTCTTTGTTCTCATTGGTTTCAAAGAACATCTTTATTTCTGCCTTCATTTCGTTATGTACCCAGTAGTCATTCAGGAGCAGGTTGTTCAGTTTACATGTAGTTGAGCGATTTTGAGTGTGTTTCTTAATCCTTAATTCTAGTTTGATTGCACTGTGGTCTGAGAGACAGTTTGTTATAATTTCTGTTCTTTTACATTTGCTGAGGAGTGCTTTACTTCCAACTATGTGGTCAATTTTGGAATAAGTGCGATGTGGTGCTGAGAAGAATGTATATTCTGTTGATTTGGGGTGGAGAGTTCTGTGGATGCCTATTTGGTCCGCTTGGTGCAGAGCTGACTTCAATTCCTGGATATCCTTGTTAACTTTCTGTCTCATTGATCTGTCTAATGTTGACAGTGGGGTGTTAAAATCTCCTATTATTATTGTGTGGGAGTCTAAGTCTCTTTGTAGGTCACTCAGGACTTGCTTTATGAATCTGGGTGCTCCTGTTTCGGGTGTATATATATTTAGAATAGTTAGCTCTTCTTGTTGAATTGTTCCCTTTACCATTATGTAATTCCCTTCTTTGCCTCTTTTGATCTTTGTTGGTTTAAAGTCTGTTTTATCAGGGACTAGGACTGCAACCCCTGCTTTTTTTGTTTTCCATTTGCTTGGTAGATCTTCCTCCATCCCTTTATTTTGAGTCTATGTGTGTCTCTGCACGTGAGATGGGTGTCCTGAATATAGCATACTGATGGGCCTTGACTCTTTATCCAGTTTGCCAGTCTGTGTCTTTTCATTGGGGCATTTAGCTTATTTACATTTAAAGTTAATATTTTTACGTGTGCATTTGATCCTGTCATCATGATGTTAACTGTTTATTTTGCTTGTTAGTTGATGCAGTTTCTTCCTAGCATTGATGGTCTTTACAATTTGGCATGTTTTTGAAGCGGTTGGTACTGGTTGTTCCTTTCCATGTCTAGTGCTTCCTTTAGTAGCTCTTGTAAGGCAGGCCTGCTGGTGACAAAAATCTCTCAGCGTTTGTTTGTCTGTAAAGGATTTTATTTCTCCTTCACTTATGAAGCTTAGTTTGGCTGGATATGAAATTCTGGGTTGAAAATTCTTTTCTTTAAGAATGTTGAATATTGGCCCCCACTCTCTTCTGGCTTGTAGAGTTTCTGCCGAGAGATCCGCTGTTAGTCTGATGGGCTTCCCTTTATGGGTAACCCAATCTTTCTCTCTTTCTGCCCTTAACATTTTTTCCCTAATTTCAACTTTGGTGAACCTGACAATTATGTGTCTTGGAGTTGCTCTTCTCGAGGAGTATCTTTGTGGCATTGTCTGTATATCCTGAATTTGAATGTTGGCCTGCATTGCTAGGTTGGGGAAGTTCTCCTGGATAATATTCTGAAGAGTGTTTTCCAACTTGGTACCATTCTCCCCGTCACTTTCAGGTACACCAATCAGACGTAGATTTGGTCTTTTCACATAGTCCCATATTTCTCGGAGGCTTTGTTTGTTTCTTTTTAGTCTTTTTTCTCTAAACTTCTCTTCTTGCTTCATTTCATTCATTTGATCTTCAATCACTGATACCCTTTCTTCCAGTTGTCAAATCGGCTACTGAAGCTTCTGCATGCATCACGTAGTTCTCGTGCCATGGTTTTCAGCTCCATCAGGTCATTTAAGGACTTCTCTACACTGTTTATTCTAGTTAGCTATTCGTCTAATCTTTTTTCAAGGTTTTTAGCTTCTTTGTGATGGGTTCGTACATCCGCCTTTAGCTCAGAGAAGTTTGTTATTACTGATCGTCTGAAGCCTTCTCTGAACTCGTCAAAGTCATTCTCCCTCCAGCTTTGTTCCATTGCCGGCGAGGAGCTGCAATCTTTTGGAGAAGAAGAGGCATTCTGATTTTTAGAATTTTCAGCTTTTCTGCTCTGGTTTCTCCCCATCTTTGTGGTTTTATCTACCTTTGGTCTTTGATGATGGTGACGTACAGATGGGGTTTTGATGTGGATGTCCTTTCTGTTTGTTAGTTTTCCTTCTAACAGTCAGGACCCTCAGCTGCAGGTTTGATGGAGGTCCACTCCAGACCCTGCCTGGATATCACCAGTGGAGGCTGCACAACAGCAAATATTGCAGAATGGAAAATGTTGCTGTCTGATCCTTCTTCTGGAAGCTTCATCTCAGAGGGGCACCCAGCTGTATTAGGTGTCAGTCGGCCCCTACTGGGAGGTGTCTCCCAGTTAGGCTACTCGGGGGTCAGGGACCCACTTGAGGAGGCAGTCTGTTCGTTCTCAGATCTCAAACTCAGTGCTGGGAGAAGCACTACTGTCTTCAAAGCTGTCAGACAGGGACGTTTAAGTCTGCAGAAGTTTCTGCTGCATTTTGTTCAGCTATGCCCTGTCCCTAGAAGTGGAGTCTACAAAGACAGGCAGGCCTCCTTGAGCTGAGGTGGCCTCCACCTAGTTCGAGCTTCCTGGCTGCTTTGTTTACCTACTCAAGCCTCAGCAATGGCGGACGCCCCTCCCCCAGCCTCGCTGCTGCCTTGCAGTTTGATCTCAGACTGCTGCGCTAGCAGTGAGCGAGGCACCGTGGGTATGGGACCCTCTGAGCCAGGCGTGGGATATAATCTCCTCATGTGGCATTTGCTAAGGCCATAGGTAAAGTGCAGTATTAGGGTGGGAGTGTCCCAATTTTCCAGGTACCATCTGTCACGGCTTCCCTTTGCTAGGAAAGGGAATTTCCCAACCCCTTGGGCTTCCCGGGTGAGGAGATGCCCCGCCCTGCTCCGTGGGCTGCACCCACTCTCTGACAAGCCGCAGTGAGATGAACCTGGTACCTCAGTTGGAAATGCAGAAATCACCCATCTTCTGTGTCACTCACGCTGGGAGCTGCAGACTGGAGCTGTTCCTATTCGGCCATCTTCGGGACTAAGGATTTGGACACTTGGGGTTTGATACAAACTGTCAGCTCCTTAAGCAATATCGTGTAGAAGTAAAATGTGTGAATTTGAAATCAGGCAGCCCTAGCAAGCTCCCAGTGAATATGCTTTGAATTAATTTAAATTGTTTTATTACAACAGTCAAATTTTGAAATTTGTAGGGTATTTTAAAAGACCTATTTGTTGTTCTTCAACAAACTTATTGACCATGTGAATAAAGCTACAATTTTTATTTTCCTTTTTTTTCCTATTTAAGACAGAAAATACTTTATTCAAAGACCCATCACAGAAATGGACAGATTGCATCTGTAGCATTCATGTTTTAAATCACAGGTCAGTAACTGTCCACAAGAGCATACAATGTGACATACAAAGTAACTGGTCAGGCAACAACTTTTCAATAAAATTTTTGAAAAAAAGAAAGTTTTAGTAAACAAGGAGATTTCAGAAATTATATATTTTACTGAAGTCTTTATAAAAAATAAGATGGGGGCCAGGCGTGATGGCTCACACCTGTAATCCCAGAACTTTGGGAGGCTGAGGTGGGCAGATCATGAGGTCAGGAGATGGAGACCATCCTGGCTAATTCGGTGAAACCCCGTCTCTACTAAAAAAATACAAAAAAAATTAGCTGGGCGTGGTGGTGGGTGCCTGTAGTTCCAGCTACTGAGGAGGCTGAGGCAGGAGAATGGTGTGAACCTGGGAGGTGGAGCTTGCGGTGAGCCGAGATGGCGCCACTGCACTCCAGCCTGGGTGACAGAGCGAGACTCCATCTCAAAAATAAATAAATAAATAAATAAATACATAAATACATAAATAAATACATAAGTAAAATAAGATGGATATAGTTCATGTTCTGAATGGGGTAATATTCTTTGAAGAAATGCTTGTGGGGCAGGTATGTGGTATGAACAATTGGTTTGTATATGCATTTAAAAATTATTTTAATAATAAACATGATTAAATCACAAAAATATTTTAAAATTTAAAATACAGTTACTTAAATGTCCTCTGAAAATTCAGTAAACTTTTGTACTTTGGTTAAAAAGTAGAAAAAATAATAATGATTAAAAAAAAGGTGGCCAGGCACTGTGGCTCGTGCGTGTAATCCCAGCACTTTGGGGAGGCCGAGGAGGGCAGATCACCTGAGGTCAGGATTTCAATAGCAGCCTGGCCAATATGGTGAAACCCTGGCTCTACTAAAAATACAAAAATTAACCGGGTGTGTTGGCAGGCATCTGTAATCCGAGCTACTAGGGAGGCTGAGGTAGGAAAATTGCTTGAACCCGGGAGGCGGAGGTTGCAGTGAGTCGAGATTGCACCACTGCACTCCAGCCTGGGCAATAAGAGCGAGACTCCGTCTCAAAAATAAAAAAAGTTAGCATTCTAATGACCCATGGAACATGCGATTGTGTTGTTTGTTCAGTGGGTTGAAAGGCTGTACTGAAATGTGCTGCCCTTGCTTACACTTTATGACTAACACATATCTTAGTGAAATTCCTGGTTGAAGACAGAAGTGCTGCTTTCACAATGACCCCAACAACTGATGCCATATGTGGGGAGTGCATTCCTAATGTGCATCTTATACACTCAAAATTTGAAACCACCAATTCACTAGTACAGTAAAATATTCATGTAGTTTGTAACTCTGAGATGTTTGGGTTTAGTCTACCCTAATATCAGTGTCTTAGGGTAAGACATTAGTGTACCTTTAAGTCTTAGTCAACTCGGACTACTATAACAAAATAGTATATACTGGGTGGCTTGAACAATCGAAATTTATTTCTCACTGTTCTGGGAGCTGGAAATTCCAAAATCCGAGTGCCAGCATGGTTGGGTTCCGGTGAGAACCCTCTCCTGGTTTGCGTAAGGCTATCTTCTTGCTTTATTCTCACATCACAGAGAGAGCACTCTGGTGTCTCTTCCTTTATTATAAAGGCACCAGTTCTATCATAAGGGCTCTACTCTCATGACCTCATCTAAAATTAATTACCTCCCCAAAAGCCCATATCTTAATACTATCTATCACGTTGGAGGGTAGGGCTGCAACATACGAATTCTGGGGAGACAAAAACATTCAGTCTATAACACCTATTTTTTTTTCTGGCTGGTTATGAAGGCATTTAGAAGAGAGTTTCGAAATACTATGAAAAATTAAAGTCATATTAAAATTGAAACTTTCTTCAATTACTTTAAAATGGAAGTTAAGCAATCAACATATATGATTATGTCCATAAAATATCATAGGATGACAAAGAAAAGTAATGTAAGTGATATATAATACCTGAATTAAAAAAATTTCCCTTAACCCATTAAATGACAGCTAACAAAATTTGTTTTCACTATCAAACTAAATTTTTCCAACAATTTTCCAAACTAGAGAAAATAATTATAGTAACAACAACAATCATAGGTAATATTTGTTAAGTGCTAATTGTACAGATTGGATGTTAATTAACCTGGTTACATGTATTCATTCATTTAGTTCTCACAACAAGCATAGGGTAGGTTCTCTCAACTTCCTGTTGTACAGAGGAAACTGAGGCACAGAGCTTAAATACTTACCCAAAGTCACACAACTATGAATTGGTGGAATAAGAACTAAATTCAGACAGCTGGGTTTCATATTCTCTATTATTCACCTTTATGCCATAATAAAATATAATGAGAAATGAAATATCAACATTGTTAGCCTTGCTTTCCTTTGTCAAGTTATTCTAACCAACTAAATAGCTTGGGTTTGAATGTGGGATATTCTAAGATATAGAATTAAAATCACTTTTTCAACATGTACTGAAAATGTATGCTTTACTTTTGTATTATAGTCCTGTCTTTAGTGACATTTTATTAAATTAAAAATATGACATGTCAAGTGACATTTTCTGACAGGTTAAAATTTCTAGAAAAAAAATTCCCTTTAAACATTTATTTGAGAGATTTTATCTATTTTCAGTAGTTTATTTTGTAAGTGTCATATGAGAGCATATGCTTGTACTTTTTTTTTTTTTTACCATGCTGTATTATTTATTTATTTATTTAATTTTTTATTATACTTTAAGTTCTGGGGTACATGTGTAGGACATGCAGTTTTGTTACATAGGTATACATGTGCCATGGTGGTTTGCTGCACCCATCAACCTGTCATCTATATTAGGTATTTCTCCTAATGCTATCCCTTCCCTAGCCCCTCACCCCTCAACAGACCCCAGTATGTGATGTTCCCTTCCCTGTGTCCCTGTGTTCTCCTTTTTCAACTCCCACTTACGAGTGAGAACATGTGGTATATATGTTAAATTAACCATCAAGGCAATCTTTATATTCTAGAGAGAGCTTTATACCTATAGGTGAATTAAGAAGTGTATAGAATTAAGTAGAACTATAAACAACCTCCAACTATAACAATACTATAAATCTCAGAAATGATTCAGTTCAGTCTCATTCCTATGCATTTATATTTATGATCTCCCTACAGTACTTTTAACTACTAACATCCTAAAATTTAATAACGAATTCCAAATAACTAATAAATAAGCCAAAAGTTACCTTTTATAATAAAGATTAAAATGAAATCATCTGCATTAAAGTTCTTTTAAAATGTAGTGTTTAATTCACTACAGCCTAACATAATAAGTAAAACTTGCTACTTTTTAGGAATTCCAGTCTTAGAAAAAACCCAGGCTGATTGGATTGGTTTAGCTCAGAGAACAACCAACAAGTATGATGTAAATAAATTTTATGCCCTGTCAGCCTAAATAACAGACAGGGAGATTCTTCAATAGAAAATGATGTTTATTCAGGAATAGGCATGACGATGAGAATATGCATGCCATAGTAAATAATATGCATATTCAGGGAGATAAGGGAAAACAAAGGATTTTAAAAGAAAAGCAAGAAGGATTACATAATTGTTTTGAGATAATTATCCTTGGCTACAGACTCAATAGCAAAGGTGGCACCAGTTTGTGGTTAGACAGGCAATTGCTGGGCAGATGTCCTCACAGAAGTATTTTTGTGTGTATGTAACATCATGGTGGCTTTTGTGCAAGATTGTGTTTTTTGCAGTCTTCTGTGATAATTCTTATTATCAAGTATTTATGTATGAGAACCCTCCCTTCATTGCCTTCTGCAGCTCTGTTTGTCAGGGTTTTTAACACAAGTGACTCCATTTTGATTCTGACAACTTTGGCAGCCTCAAAGGAGATTTGTTGTGAACAGTAGATAGAGGAAATATTCTCTGAGTCTATTTACTAGGGTAGGACCCACTGCACCTCTTCTTGGTAGTACTGCTCACGGTGAGAGTTTATAGATTTTTGAACTTACTTATTTAAAATTTGCCTCCCTTCACTGGAGGCACTTGTGCCTGTGCCCAGCACATGCGTGTTTGAAAGATAGTAGCTGCTCAATAGGCATTTTTGAATAGTCAAAAGAAAAACTTACTTGATGAATTGATAAAAAGAAAAGATTAATGAATTAATTACTCTTCCCACCTTTTCTTCTAGGAAGAAAAGTTTCCAGGTTGGAAATGGTCACTAAATGATTAACAGAAAGGTCTGAAGAGATGAAAAATTAAGGAGATAACACACTACATGTGTTATCCTAGACACTACATCAAATGATTCCAAGTGTCTAGGAAGAGGTCTGTTTTATTCCATGGTGCTAAAATGAACTATTCCTTAAAGCAGGGGACCCCAGCTCCTGGGCTGTGAACGAGTAGTGGTCTGTGGCCTCTTAGGAACTGGGCAACACAGCAGGAGGTGAGGGGTGGGCAGGCCAGCATTACCTCTTGAGCTCTGCCTCTTGTCAGATCAGCTGCAGCATTGGATTCTCATAGAAGCACGGACCCTATCGTGAACTGTGTATGTGAGGGATGTAGACTGTGTGCTCCTTATGAAAACCTAATGCCTGATGATCTGAGGTGGAACAGTTTCATCCCAAAACCATTCCCACCCCCACCACCTGGTCCATGAAAACACTCTCTTCCACTAAACCACTCCCTGATGCCAAAAAGGTTGAAGACAGCTGCTCTAAAGTTTACTCATTCTTCCTACCGATGTGGCAACTTCATCGAAGAATGACATGGAAATTCTAAAAATATATAGACATTTCTGCACCTTACTCTTCACATTTTGAATTTTATCTGGCATGGAGGTTCAGGAATCCTTATTTTGTAAAAAAAAAAACTTCCTATCCTGGTTTGAGAATCACTGCATATGGTATGAAGCAGAGAGATGAAGATTCATTTTGCTCATGTGGAAATTCTACTAACGCCACATGATTTAAAGAACGCTGAAGCATTCTCACTTCTTCACATTTGTCACAAACTGACTTCATGTTTCTCATTTGTTGCATTATCCTACTGTTTAGAACAAACAGTCTGAAGCTTCCACATCCTGACTGCAATTTCTATTGTTAGTAAAAACTGAGGATTCTCAAGTTAAACCATCTTCATGGTAAGTGATGTCTGTGCCGCATTGTCTCTTTTTCCTAAGTCCTTGACATTGTGAAGATACCACTGCATGGGGCTGTCTGATGAATGGCATGGTGAGGAATTTCATACAGTATTATAGCCTTGATAGACAAATAGAAAGAAAGTTGAGATTTTAGAGTTTTATACCGTCAAATCTTTTATAGCAGCTGAGAAAGAGATTTATGGATATTGTTCTTATGACTTTTAGTAAGAATAAAAATGGTGAGAGTTAAAGCTTCATAGAACTAACTTGTTGTGAATAATAGCACTTACCATCCATTCACCTCATACTCAATATTCTATTTTAAAGTGTATTTTGCTCTTCACAACACAACTTTACTTCTTTCTAAGACACTTCACATGTATTGCTTAATTTCTCCATCTAGGATTTTAATAAATGCTATGTCTTATTCCTCTATAAAAATAAATCAATACAATAAGGAAAGAAGGAAATATAAGTAGGTCATAGCATAAGCCCAAAGCAATCTAGGTCATTAGTAGGGAAATGTTCTGATCACTTCCATTATGGCATGGATGTATTCATTTTTCTTTTTGGAATTATGAAGCAATTACAAATAAATGATGCTTTGATAAAAGAAAGTAAATATATGGTGGTTTTAATTGCATAAATACACATTTTGGTTTATCAGTTTGCACCAATATCACTAGTAATATTCTTATTTCTAGTAATCAGATGATCAAAGCCACTTTGAATTATAATGTTTGGTTGCACAGTTAATGATAATAGGCTTTCTGCATTTTTGACCGAATTGAGTAGATCATGTTTTCTGTGTCTATAGAAGACATTGAGATGTATCCTGGATGCATTTTATGTCCTGCTTGGATATCATATATGAACTTCATTATTTATATTTAAAGTATATTATTTACATTAAAAATTTTAATAAATATCATAAGAAATTTTATTTCTCAGTGTCTTAGTTCATTTCATGCTATTATAACAGACTACCTGAAACTGGATAATTTCTAAAAAATAGAAATTTATTGGTTCATGGTTCTGGAAGCTGGGAAATCCAAGACTGAATGACCACATCTGGTGAGGGCCATTTGCTGCATCATAACATGGTGGAAGGCATCACATAGTGAGAGAAGGAGAGAGTGAGAAATCAAACTCACAGCCTCTAGCCCTTTTATAATCCACATAATCCATTCATGAGGGTGGAGGCCTCAGGACCTAAACATCTCCCATTAGGCGTCATCCTCCAACCCCATTGCATTGAAGATTAAGTTTCCAACACATGAATTTTGGGGGACACGTTCAAGCCATTGCACTTAGTGTTTCTTAGGTAACAGGGCAAAGTATCCTGCTGCTAAATTGCCATTATCATCATCTCTGCCAACATTATCAAATAAAAAAGAATGGAATACTAGTAAGTAAAGTTTCCAATTTAATTTTGATTTCATTCTTTTCCACTAGCAAATGATATCGTATTTGTGAATATTAAATGATAAGTAATAGCACTTTGGCAAATTAAAGGAGTATATTTTTCCCAGTAGCAGAAAACAGTGAATTAAATTTATGAATAATGAATAATTTTTTTGCTCTATTTATTAAAAATGATTAAAGTCAAACCAAAGATGTAACCTAGTTGGATGTATTGGAGTTGTGTCCAAGTCGTTTACTTATGTTAGATTTTAAAATTGTTTTCTCTATCAAAATAAAAAGTAGTTCTTTATCCATTCTTTCAAATGATTTTGAAAAATTCAGCAGCTTCCTTCTTAAAACTGAAGTTATATGAATTGCAACAAGTTAGAATAGATAACATGACTAGAGATAGACTTTCTAAATGTATTACTTAGTTCAGCATGCAAGATCCACGTTTTTGGGGGGCCACTGGTCATAGTGACACACATACTCATATGCAGTCCTATCTTCAGAACAGAACATGTTCCTGGGAGCAAACCACCTTCAACCACACTTCTGCAATTGCCATCATTTTTTCTTAGTAGCCTTTCAACTTGATGAATATGTTTTCAATATCTGCCGGTAATCTCAGGGTTGTTCAAGAATGACTCTTTGGTTATTGGATGCATAGCTGGATGTACCAGAGCCCAGCAACCTATGAGGCGCCATGGATTGAGACCTTTGCTAAGTAAGATATGCTCTGTGTTAGTGATCAGAGAATAAATTCTGATCTCTTTCTTGGAACATCTTGGTTTCTTGAGAGGGCAATAGAAACAGGAACTGAAAGTATAAGCACAAATAATGGAGGGAGAAACTGACATGGAACAGGTTTATAAGTAGAGTGGAGTCACTAGGCTGACCAACAAGAGAGAGCTGGCTTCTTAGGGGATGGTGCAATGCCCATCTGTAGCACTTTTTTGGGTTATTCAAGTTGCTATTGCATCTTACATGGTTACAACTGATCTTCTATTTTTCCATAGGCTCAGAAAGCTTGCTGAGTTTTGTTACTTTCTGGCATACAAGTAATAAATTCCTTGGTGACCATGGCATGTCCTGTTCCTTGTAACATAAGGGATCCTATCGTAATGTTTATGGAGTAAGAAAAGTGAAAGAAATAAATGAATGCTCTGCTGTGATCACACACATTCTAACAGTAGGTTAACCTCACATCAGACTATTAATGTATACTGTTCTAACATTATGCAGTCAGCAATGATTGCATGTTTTTGCCAAAATTAAATGAGCAGTATTGAATGCTACTGGTTGAAATATCAAGCTTCTTTATGATAGTTGATATTTAATTTTTTGAATATTAAAAAGTAACTGGGTAATCTGAAGAAAAGATTTTATTATATATTAGAATAGGTATTATTGGAAATAAAATATATACTTTCAAATTATTTCTTGAAGATTTAAATAAACTTGAGGTAGACAAATATGTCATTTTCTTCATGGGCTCTTGCTAACTGGAGATGAAATACTTTTGTAAAATCCTCAATAAAATATTGGCTTGGTTTGGCTCTGTGTCTCTACCCCAAATATCATCTCAAACTGTAATTCCCATGTGTCAAAAAAGGGAGGGGATTGGATCATGGAGGTTATTTCCCGCATGCTGTTCTTGCCATAGTGAGTTCTCATGAGATCTGATGGTTTTATAAGTGTTTAGCAGTTCCTCCTACACACATGCCCTCTCTCTCCTGCCTCCACATAAGACATGTCTGCTTCCCCTTACACTGTGATGGTAAGTTTTCTGAGGCCTCCCCAGGCATGCAGAACTGTGAGTCAATTAAACCTCTTTCCTTAATAAATTACCCAGTCTTGGGTATTTCTTTATAGCAGTGTGAGAATGGACTAATACACCTGTTGAAGAGCAATTCCCCATTTCCCCTTCCCCTCATCCACTGACACTTTAATTTTGCAACTACTGTTGCCATTATGCTCTGAGTTCCATGAGTTTGACTATTTTAGATACCTCATGTAAGTGGCATCATGAGTATTTGCCCTTCTGTGACTGGCTAATACTAGCATAATTTTAACATAATGCTCTCTTGATTCAGGCATGATGCAGATGAAGATTTTCTTCTTTTATAAGGCTGATAAATATTCAACTGTCTGTATGTACTACATTTTCTTTATTCATTCATCCATCAACGTGCATTAGGTTGTTTTCAAATCTTAGCTGTTATGAGTAATGCTACAATGAACATGAGAGTGCAAATCTCTCTTCAGGGTCCTAGTTTCAGTTCTTTTGGATATATACTCAGAAGTAAAACTGCTGGATCATATGGATCAAATTTCTATTTTAAATAGGATCACAATTCAATTTTGTATTTTTAAAGAAACATTCATACTTTTTTCCATAGCTGCTGTACTATTTTATATTCCCACTAATAGTGTACAGGGTTCCAATTTTTCTTCATCCTTGTCAACATTTGTTATCTTTTTTTTTTATAATAGCCATCTTAACAGGCGTGAGGTGATATCTCATTGTAGTTTTGCATTTCCTTGATGATTCTTCTTTAGAGAAATGTTTTATTCAAGTTTTGTGCCCATGTTGTAATCAAGTTATTTGTGTTTTTGTTACTGAGTTGTAGAAGTTCCCTATACATTTTAAACATTAACATTTTCTCAGATATGTGGTTTGCAAATATTTTCCCCCAGTATTTAGGTTGCCTTTTCATACTGTTAATTATTTCTTTTGCTGTGCAGAAGCTTTCTGGTTTATCTAGTACCATTTGTCTAATTTTGCTTGTGTTGCTTGTGCTTTCTGTGTCATATTCAAAAAAAATCATTGCCAAGACCAATGTCATGAAACTTTTTCCTTTCTTATCCTAGGAGTTTTATAGTTTCGGGTATTATTAAATGTTTCATCTATTTGGAGTTGACTTTTGTGTATCTTGTAAAATATGAATCCAATTTTATTCTTGTGCACATGGATGTCCTGTGATCCAACACCATCTGTTAAAGAGATTATCCTTTCCCTATTGCATTTTTGAAACTCTTGGTGAAGATCAGTTGGCTGTATGTTTGTTGATTTATTTCTCGACTCTCTTTTTTATTCCATTTGTGTGTTTGTCCATTTTTATGCCATACCATACTGCTTAATTTGTAGCTCTACAAATATTTTGAAATCAGGAAATGTGAAACCTCCAGCTTTGTTCTCCCTTCTCAAGATTGCTTTGGTTATTTGGAGTTTTTCCTGGTTCCATATGAATTTTTGGATAGAATTATCTATTTCTTTAAAAAACGTCCATCGGAATTTTATTAGGGATTGTACTGAATATGTCGATTGCTTTTGGTAGTATGAACATTATAACAACATGAAATTTTACAATCCATGAACATAGATGTTCTTTCATTTATTTGTGTCTTCTTTCATTTCTTTCATCAATAATTTGCAGTTTTCATAATACAAGCCTTTCACCTCCTTGGTTACGTCTATTCCTAAAAATTTTATTTTTCTGGATATTACTGTAAATGCGATGTTTTATAGTTTCCTTTGAAGTGATTCATTGTTAGTGAACAGAAGGCCAACTTATTTTTTGTAGGCTGGTTTTGTATTCTGCACCTTTACTGTATTTGTTTATTAGTTCTAACAGGGTTTTTTTGTGTGTGAGGAATATTTACAATTTTCTACATGTAAGGCCATGTCATTTGTAAACAGATAATTTTACTACTTCTTTACCCATTTGGGTGCCTTCTTCTCTTTTTCTTTACTAAGTGCTTTGACTAGGACTTTCAGTACTATATTAAATAGAAGTGTCAAGAATGGGCATCTGTGCTTTCTTTGTGACCTTAGAGAAGAAGCTTTCAGTTTTTCAGCTGAATGTGATGTTAGCTTTGAACTTCTCATATATGACCTTTGTTATGTTGTGGTACATTTTTTCTATACCTCGTTTGCTGAGAGTTTTTATTTCGAAGGGATGCTGAATTTTGTTGAATGCTTTTCCTGCATTAATTCAGATGATTATTTCTTCTTCATTCTGTTAATGTGGTGTATCATTTTGATTTACAATGTTAAATCATCCTTAAACCCCTAGTATAAATTCCACTTGCTGATGGTGTATGAGTCTTTAAATGTGCTATTGAATTTAGCTTGCTAGTATTTTATTGAGGGTTTTTGCATCCATGTTTCTGAGGGGATACCGACCTGTAATTTTTTTTCCCTGTAACATCTTTTTGTAGCTTTGGAATCAGGGTAATGCTGACCTCATAAAATAAGTTTAGAAGTGTCCCTTTTCTCCAATATTTTGAAGTAGTTCAAGAAACATTGGTATTAATTCTTCTTTAAATATTTGGTGAAATTCACGCGTGAAGTCATCTGGTCCAGGGCTTTTCTTTGATAGCAGGATTACTGTTTGAATCCTGACAGACTTTTTTTTTTAACGTATGTATTAATCTTTATTATTCCTGTATTTCTGCCAACTTTAGGCTTCGTTTATTCTTCTTTTTACTTCCTTGAAGAGTGAAGTTAGGTCATTGATTTGGCATACTTTTTTCTTAAATATAGACATTTATCATTATAAGCTTCATCTAATTTCATTTTTAATTTATTCTTTAACCTAATGATGGTTCAAGAGTGTATTGTTTACTTTCATGTGTTTGTGAATTTTTCTATTTTCTTGTTGTTATTGGTTTCTAGTTTCATTCCATTTGGTTCAGAAAAGGTACTCGGAATGATTCTGGTCTTTTAAAATTTGTTACGACTTGTTTTATCCTAACCTATAATCTTTCTGGGTTAATGTTATATGTATACTTGAAAAGAATATGCATTCTGCTACTTTTGGGTGGAATGTTCTGTGTATATCTGTTAGGTCAATTTGGTCTATAGTGTTGTTCAAGCCCACTGTTTTCTTATTGATTTTCTGTCTGAATGGGCTATCCATTATGAAAGTTGGGTATTAAAATCTCCTACTAGTATTGTATTGCTGTACATTTCTTTCTCAGTTTTGTCAATGTTTGATTTATATATCTAAGTGCTCTGATGTTGGGTGTATGTATATTTATAATAATTGTATCTTCCTGACAAATTGACCCTTTTATCATTATATAATTACCTTCTTCATCCCTAGTGACAGTTTTTGACATAAAGTCTATTTTTTCTGATATTAGTATAGCCACCCCTTTTCTCTTTTGGTTACCGTTTGCCTAGAGTATGTTTTCCATTCCTTCACTTTCAGTTTATGTGTGTCCTTAAATCTAAAGTATCTTATACATATAATGTAGTTGGATTTTGTTTTTTAATTCATTCAACCAATCTATGACTTTTTAATTTTTAAAAATTTTTATGGTATATAGTAGGTATATATATTTATGGTGTACATGAGATTTATGTATTTATTTATTTATTGAGAGAGAGTCTTGCTATATCACCCAGGCTGTAGTGCAGTGGCACAATCTCAGCTCACTGCAACCTCTGCCTCCCAGGCTCAAGCGATCCTCCCACCTCAGCCTCCCAAGTAGCTGGGACTACAGGTGCACACCACCACACCCAGCTAATTTTTGTATTTTTAGTAGAGATAGCTTTTGCCATGTTTTCTAGGCTAATCTGGAACCCCTGACCTCAGGTGATCTGTCCATCTCGGCCTCCCAAAGTGCTGGGATTACAGATGTGAGCTGACATATTTTGATACAGTCATACAGTGTGTAATAATGATATCAGAATAAATGGGGTATACATCACCTCAAGCATTCATTCTTTCTTTGTGTTAAAAACATTCCAGTTGTATTCCCTCAGTTATTGTAAAATGTACAACAAATTATTGTTGGCTGTAGTCACTGTGATGTGCTATCAAATACTAGATTTTTTCGTTGTGTCTAACTATATTTTTGTACCTATTAACCATCCCTATTTTTCACCCGCTGCCACTACTCTTTCTAGCCTCTGGTAACCATCATTCTACTTTCTATCTCCATGAGTTCAATTGTTTTAATTTTTAACTTCCACAAATGAGTGAGAACATGCAAAATTTGTCTTTCTGTGCCTGGGCTTATTTCACTTCACTCTGTGATTTTGATTGGAGATTTTAAACTATTTGCATTTAAAGTAAGTACTGATAGGTAAGAACTTATTACTGCCATGCTAAAACAATGTTTTCTGCCTGCTTTGTAATTTTCATGTTCCTGTCTTTTTTTTTTACTATCTTCCTTGGTGATTTATTGATTTTTTTGTAGTGATACACTTCAATTCCTTTCTCTTTTTCTTTTGTATATCTTCAATAAGTGTTTTCTTTGTGCTTGCCATGAGGCTTACATAAAATATCTTATAGTTATTACAGTATAGTTTAAGTGGAAAATAACTGTACTTCAATTGCATATAAAATGCCATACTTTTACTTGTTCCTTCTATACTTTACTATGGATGCCACCATTTACATCGCATATATTGTGTATTTATTAATATATTTGTGTGGTTACAATTATTTTTAGTACTTTTGTCTTTTAACTTTTGTAGTAGAATTAAAATTGATTTATACATCATTGTTACAATATTACAGTATTCTGTGTTTTAAAACAACTCATTAGTAGGGACATGTATAGCTTTCCTGTTGCTTTTCTATTGCTGTTTAGTCTCTTTTCGTTTCAAATTGAAGAACTCCCTTTAGCATTTTGTATAAGGCAAGTCTAATGGTGAAGAATTTCCTCAGCTTTTGTTTGTCCAGGAAAGTTGTCATCACTCTTTCATTTCTGAAGGACAGTTTTGTTGGTTGGCAGGTTATTTTTTTTATTTATTAATTTATTTTGCTTTAAGTTCTGGGATACATGTGCAGAATGTGCAGGTTTGTTACCTAGGTATACATGTGCCATGATGGTTTGCTGCACCCATCAACTTGTCATGTACATTAGGTATTTCTCCTAATGCTCTCCCTCCCCTAGCAACCCACCCCTCAACAGGCCCTGGTGTGTGATGTTCCCCTCCCTGTATCCATGTGTTCTCATTGTTCAATTCCCACTTATGAGTGAGAACCTGTACTGTTTGTTCTTCTGCTCCTGTGTTAGTTTGTTGAGAATGATGGTTTCCCAATTCATCTATGTCCTGCAAGGGATATGAACTCATCATTTTTTATGGCTGCATAGTATACACTGGCGTATATGTGCCACATTTTCTTTATCCAAGCTATCATTTATGGGCATGTGGGCTGGTTCCAAGTCTTTGCTATGGTGAATAGTGCTGCAATAAACATACATGTGCATATGTCTTTATAATAGAATGATTTATAATCCTTTGGGTATATACCCTGTAATGGGATCACTGGGTCAAATGGTATTTCTAGTTCTAGATCCCTGAGGAATCACCACACTGTCTTCCACAATGGTTGAACTAATTTGCACTCCCACCAACAGTGTAAAAGCATTCCTATTTCTCCACATCCTCTCTAATATCTGTTGTTAGGTGGCTTTTTAATGATCTCCATTCTAACTGGCATGAGATGGTATCTCATTATGGTTTTGATTTGCCTTTCTCTAATGACCAGTGATGAACATTTTTTCATGTGTCTTTTGGCTGCATAAATGTCTTCTTTTGGGAAGTGTCTGTTCATATCCTTTGCCCACTTTTTGATGGGGTTGTTTGTTTTTTTCTTGTAAATTTGTTTAAGTTCCTTGTAGACTCTGGATATTAGCCCTTTGTTAGATGGATAGATTGCAAAAATTTTCTCCCATTCTGTAGGTTGCCCCTTCACTCTGATGATAGGTTCTTTTGCTGTGCAGAAGCTCTTTAGTTTAATTAGATCCCATTTGTCAATTTTGGCTTTTGTTGCCATTGCTTTTGGTGTTTTAGTCATAAAGTCTTTGCCCATACTTATGTTCTGAATGGTATTGCCTAGATTTTCCTCTAGGGTTTTTATGGTTTTAGGTCTTACGTTTAAGTCTTTAATCCATCTTGAGTTAATTTTTGTATAAGGTGTAAGGAAAGGGTCCAGTTTCAGTTTTCTGCATATGGCTAGCCAGTTTTCTCAACAACATTTATTAAATAGGGAATCCTTTCCCCATTTCTTGTTTTTGACAGGTTTGTCAAAGATCAAGTGGTTGTAGATGTGTGGCGTTATTTCTGAGGCCTCTGTTCTGTTCCTTTGGTCTATATATCTGTTTTGGTACCAGTACCATGCTGTTTTTGTTACTGTAGCTTTGTAGTATATAGTTTGAAGTCAAGTAGCCTGATGCCTCCAGCTTTGTTCTTTTTGCTTAGGATTGTCTTGGCTATGTGGGCTCTTTTTTGGTTCCATATGAAGTTTAAAGTAGTTTTTTCTAATTCTGTGAAGAAAGTCATTGGTAGCTTGATGGGGATAGCATTTAATCTATAAATTATTTTGGGCTGTATGGTCATTTTCAGGATATTGATTCTTCCTATCCATGAGCATGGAATGTTTCTCCATTGGTTTGTGTCCTCTCTTATTTTCTTGAGCAGTAGTTTGTAGTCCTTCACATCCCTTGTAAATGGTATTCTGAGGTATTTTATTCTCTTTGTAGCAATTGTAAATGGGAGTTCACTCATGAATTGGCTCCCTACTATTGGTATATAGGAATGCTTGTGACTTTTGCACATTGATTTTGTATCCTGAGACTTTGCTGAAGTAGCTTATCAGCTTAAGAAGATTTGGGGCTGAGACGATGGGGTTTTCTAAATATACAACCATGTCATCTGCAAACAGAGACAACTGGACTTTCTCTCTTCCTATTTGAATACCCTTTATTTCTTTCTCTTGCCTAATTCCCTGGCCAGAACTTCCAATACTATGTTGAATAGGAGTGGTGAGAGAGGGCATCCTTGTCTTTTGCCGGTTTTCAAAGGAAATGCTTCCAGCTGTTTCCCATTCAATGTGATATTGGCTGTGGGGTTGTCATAAATAGCTCTTACTATTTTGAGATATGTTCCATCAATACCTAGTTTATTAAGAGTGATGAGCATTTTAGCATGAAGGGGTGTTGAATTTTGTTGAAGGCCTTTTCTGCATCTATTGAGATAATCTTGTGGTTTTTGTCACTGATTCTGTTTATGTGATGGATTACATTTATTGATTTGCATATGTTGAAGCAGCCTTGCATCCCAGGAACGAAGCTGACTTGATCATAGTGGATAAGCTTTTTGATATGCTGCTGGATTCAGTTTGCCAGTATTTTATTGAGGATTTTTGCATCAATGTTCATCAGGGATATTGGCCTGAAATTTTCTTTTTTTGTTGTGTCTCTGCCGGGTTTTGGTATCAGCATGATGCTGGCCTCATAAAATGAGTTAGGGGAGATTCCCTCTTTTTCTATTGATTGGAATAGTTTCAGAAGGAATGGTACCAGCTCCTCTTTGTACCTCTGGTAGAATTCGGCTGTGGTCTGGTCCTGGGCTTTTTTTTTTTTTTTTTTTTTTTTGGTTGGTAGGCTGTTAATTACTGCCTCAATTTCAGAATTTGTTATTGGTCTATCAGGGATTTGACTTTTCTTGGTTTAGTCTTGGGAGGCTGTATATGTCTGGGAATTTATCCATTTCTTCTAGGTTTTCTAGTTTATTTGCATAGAGATGTTTATAGTATTATCTGATGGTAGTTCCTATTTCTGTGAGATCAGTGGTGATATCCCCTTTATCATTTTTTATTATGTCTATTTGATTCTTCTCTCTTTTCTTCTTCATTAGTCTGGCTAGCGGTCTATCTATTTTGTTAATCTTTTCAAAAAACCAGCTCCTGGATTCATTGATTTTTTTGAAGGGTTTTTCATGTCTCTTTCTCCTTCAGTTCTGCTCTGATCTTAGTTATTTCTTGTCTTCTGCTAGCTTTTGAATTTGTTTGCTCTTGCTTCTCTGGTTCTTTTAAGTGTGATGTTAGGGTGTTGATTTTAGATGTTTCTTGCTTTCCTGCTGTGGGCATTTAGTGCCATAAATTTCCCTCTAAACACTGCTTTAGCTGTGTCCCAAAGATTCTGACATGATGTGTCTTTGTTCTCATTGGTTTCAAAGAACTTATTTATTTCTGCCTTAATTTCATTAATGTAGCCAGTAGTCATCCAGGAGCAGGGATCAATTGCAACAAGTTCAGTTCAAACAATGTTCAGTTTCCATGTAGTTGTGTGGTTCTGAGTGAGTTTCTTAATCCTGAGTTCTAATTTGATTGCGCTGTGGTCTGAGATACTGTTTGTTATGATTTCTGTTCTTTTGCATTTGTTGAGGAGTGTTTTACTTCCAATTATGTGGTCAATTTTAGAATAAGTGTGATGTGGTGCTGACAAGAATGTGTATTCTGTTGGTTTGGGGTGGAGAGTTCTGTAGCTGTCTACTAGGTCTGCTTGGTACAGGGCTGAGTTCAAGTCCTAAATATCCTTGTTAATTTTCTGTCTCGTTGATCTGTTTAACATTGACAGTGAGGCGTTAAAGTCTCCCACTATTATTGTGTGGGAGTCTAAGTGTCTTTGTAGGTCCCTAAGAACTTGCTTTATGAATCTGGGTGCTCCTGTATGGGGTGCATATATATTTAGAATAGTTAGCCCTTCTTGTTGCATTGATCCCTTTACTGTTATGTAATGCCCTTTGTCTTTTTTGATCTCTGTTGGTTTAAAGTCTGTTTTATCAGAGACTAAGATTGCAACTCCTGCCTTTTTTTTTTTTTTTGCTTTCCATTTGCTTGGTAAATATTCCTCTATCCCTTTATTTTGAGCCTATACATGTCTTTGCACATGAGGGTCTCCTGAATACAGCACACCAATGGGTCTTGACTCTTTATCCAATTTGCCAGTCTGAGTCTTTTAATTGGGACATTTAGCCCATTTCCATTTAAGGTTAATATTTTTATGTGTGAATTTGATCCTGTCATTATGATGCTAGCTGGTTATTTTGGCCAATAGTTGATGCAGTTTCTTTAGAGTGTTGATAGTCTTTACAATTTGTTATGTTTTTGCAGTAGATGGAACCAGTTTTTCTTTTCCATATTTAGTGCTTCCCTTAGGAGCTCTTGTAAGACAGGCCTGGCGGAGAGAAAATTCCTGAGCATTTGCTTGTCTGTAAAGGATTTTATTTCTCCTTTGCTTATGAAGCTTAGTTTGGCTGGATATGAAATTCTAGGTTGAAAATTCTTTTCTTTAAGAACGTTGAATATTGGCCTCCACTCTCTTCTGGCCTGTAGCATTTCTGCAGAGAGATTAGATGTTAGTCTGATGGGCTTCCCTTTGTGGGTAACCCGACCTTTCTCTCTGGCTGCCTTTACCATTTTTTCCTTCATTTCAACCTTGGTGAATCTGACGATTATGTGACTTGGGGTTGCTCTTCTCGAGGAGTATCTTTGTGGTGTTCTCTCTATTTCCTGAATTTGAATGTTGGCCTGTCTTGCTAGGTTGGGGAAATTCTCCTTGATATTATCCTGAAGTGTGTTTTCCAACTTGGTTCCCTTCTCCCCATCACTTTCAGGTACACTAATCAAACATAGGTTTGGTCTGTTCACATAGTCCCATATTTCTTGGAGGCTTTGTTGTTCCTTTTCATTCTTTTTTCTCTAATCTTGTCTTCATGCTTTATTTCATTAAGTTGATTTTCAATCACTGATATCCTTTATTCCACTTGATTGATTCGGCTATTGATACTTGTGTGTGCTCCATAAAGTTCTCGTGCTGTGTTTTTCAGTTCCATCAGGTCATTTATGTTATTCTCTAAACTGATTATTCTAGATAGCAATTCCTCTAACCTTTTATCAAAGTTCTTAGCTTCCTTGCATTGGGTTAGAACATGCTCCTTAGCTTGGAGGAGTTTGTTATTACCCACCTTCTGAAGCCTACTTCTGTCAATTTGTCAAACTGATTCTGCATCCGGTTTTGTTCCCTTGCTGGCAAGGAGTTGAGATCATTTGAAGGAGAAGAGGCATTCTGGTTTTTGGAATTTTTGGCATTTTTGTGCTGGTTTTTCCTCATCTTCATGGATTTATCTCCCTTTAGTGTTCGATGTTGGTGACCTTCGCATGGGGTTTTTGTGTAGACGTCCTTTTTGTTATGTTGATGCTATTCATTTCTGTTTGTTAGTTTTCCTTTTAACAGTCAGGATGCTCTGCTGCAGGTCTGCTGGAGTTTGCTGGAGGTCCACTCCAGACCCTGTTTGCCTGGGTATCACCAGTGTAGGCTGCAGAACAGCAGAGATTGCTGCCTGTTTCTTCCTCCAGAAGCTTTGTCCCATAGGGGCACCTGCCAGATGCCAGCCAGAGCTCTCCTGTATGAGGTGTCTGTTGACCCCTGCTGGGAGGTATCTCCCAGTCAGAAGGCACAGGGGTCAGGGACCCACTTGAGGAGGCAGTCTGTCCCTTAGCAGAGTTTGAGCACTATACTGAGAGATCCACTGCTCTCTTCAGAGCTGGCAGGCAGGAAGGTTTACATCTGCTGAAGCTGCACCCACAGCCCCTCCTTCCTTCAGGTGCTCTGTCCCAGGGAGTTGGCAGGGTATTTTTTTATTTCAGCACTTTGAGTATATAATCTCTCTCCCTCCTGGCCTGCAAGGTTTCTGCTGAGAAATTGGCTGATAGTCTTATTTTGAGCTCTTTTGTATGTCACTAGTTTCCTCTTACTTATTGCTTTCCCAATTTGCTCTGTTATTGAGTTGTTACAACTTGATTATAGGGTGTCTTGGTATAGAGTTCTTTGAATTCATTTTATTTGGGGTAATTTGCACTTCTTGGATCCAGACATCAGTTTCTTTTTTCAGATTTGTAAGTTTTGGTCCATTGTTTCTATAAATAATCTTTCTGAAACTTTCACTTACTCTTCTCCTTCTGAGGTCCTCCTAATGCCTATATTGGTTCTCTTGATGATGTCCCATTGTCATTTAGACTTTCTTAACTCTTTTTATTTTTTACTTTTGTTTCTCTGACTGGGTAATTTTACATGACTTGTCTTTAAGTTCATTGATTCATTCTTCTTCTTGATCAAGTCTAATGCTGAACCCCTTGAATGAATTTTTTATTTCAGTTATTGTTTTCTTCAGCTCCAGAATTTGTTTCTTTTTATAGTCTCTATCTCTTTGCTGATATTTTCATTTTGCTTACATATCATTTTCCTGATTTTATTAATTTGTTTATTTGTGTTCTCTTATAACTTACTGAACTCCTTTAAGATGATTATTTTGAATTCTTTGTGAGGTAATAGATCTGCATTTCTTTAGTGTCAGTTACTGAAGATTTATTTTATTCATTTTATTATGTCATATTTCCCTCAGTCTTTGTGTTTATTGGAATTTTGCATTGGTATTTGTGCATTTGAAGATACAGCCACTTCACCTAGTCTTTATGAACTGGCTTCCACAGGGAAAGACCTTCAATGCCCAGCCTTACAAGAGATTTTGGAAGTCTCTTAAACCTTTTCTTTGGACTCATGTGTGCACTTAATTAAAGAGATTTATTGGTCTCTCTCTCTCTCTTTCTTTTGCCCATAGTCTCTTGTTCTCACTGGTTTCTGACTGCTGTTCCATGTGCTAGGACACTGAAAGTATGCTATACTCCTCTCCCACTTTCACTCACTGTCTCCCAAATTCACAGAACCATACCAGCTTCAGCCAGCTACCTGCACCTTCCCTTTATTCTTAACTGCTCATAGGCATCCAAAATATGCAGGTTTCATCAGGGATCTGGGTAAGGTAAAACATAAACTGGACTCTCAAATAGCACTCTGAATGGCCAGGGACACTGGATGCATGTTCCTCCCTTTCATTTCCCTCTGAGGGGGAAGTCATACACTGAGGTGCTCTCTCTTGGCATTGAGCTGTGCTGGCTTGAGGGAGGGACTAATTCTGGTAAAGTAAGCTTGTTGCAATATAGGCTACTTAATATGAATATGTTAAAATATATTTTCATGTTTTTATTAACTTCCTCTTAAGTAATATTTTCATTGTAATTTCATTTTTTAAGAGAGATGCCATGATGTAATATAGTAGCAGATGTTGGAGTGAGGGAAAAGTACTTGAGGTCTAATCTCAGCTCTGTTACTCATTAGCTCTGAGGCCTTGGACTACTCACTTAACTTCCTGAAGGTTTAGTTTAGTTGTTTATAACATGAGAGTAAGAATAGCTACCTTGCAGTGTGGATGTGGAGGTTAGAGATAATATACATATCTGATCAGTGCCTAATACATCAATATGTAATTCTTTAAGTGATATAACTAAAGATGCAGCTGAAAACTGAAGATGATAAGTGAAATCCATCATTTCTCTACACATTATAGAATTCCACTAGGGATTTCCCAAGTGTGACACTGTAATTTATACCATCATTTTTATGCATTTCTAATAACTCTGACACCAGGATGGATCAACTTAAATGGCAGTTAATTATTAAAGTTATTAAAGAGCCAAAATATATTATAAACAATAGTAATTAGTTTCATATTTTTATAGAGTCTAAGCTTTAAAAGGTATCAGTATTTAAAAATGTTTTAAAATGAATAGTTTAGAGATAGTTGGCATAGAATATTCCTTGCAGAAAATATCTATTCAAACACAATTTTAAAAAGTCACGGAATTATTCTAATTTAAGAGTTCCATTGGCTTCTTTCCAGATTTAATGCACATTCTTAATATAAATTTAGGCACTTATGTAACTTTTGTGAGTCACAGATTTCTCTAATAGCTAACCAACTGGTTGTCCATGAGTGAACAGCACATGTCAAATTTCCCTGGCACCAAGTAGGTTCCCCCTAAAATGTTAATTTCTTTCTATCTATGTTAGCACCAGCAATATTAATTTTTGGTAGCCTCTGTTAAATTTTAAAAGACGTCTCATTGAGCTTTGTGAAAAAGGATTATGCCAAATAGCATATAAACCTTCGATTCACAAACTGCTGTTTTGTAAGTAATAATAATTCCCAGCACTTATAAAGAAATTTGTAAAGTTTGAAAGTGCTTTTGTTTTTTTAAAGTCTTATCACACTTGGGTTTTATCAAGACTTTCACAGGTGTAAATGACAGAAATGTTCCTTAGGATTTTGAGAGAAAACATACACAGAGCTTCATTGGAAATAGAATCATTACATATGTTTCTGTGTGTGTACATTGATGTGTATAGGTACAATATTGTCCTGTCCTCTTTAAAATATCAATCCTCTTTTCATTTGAGGAAAGAATATTTTCCCTGTCCTCTCCTCATTGCTTTGTAGGGAGAGAGACTGAGGTATTGATAATCTTTCACTTGCTACACGCTGGTCTTGGGGAGGCAGTCAGCTGGAGAAGTTGGTCTGCTATGTAGAGCTAAGTTCCTCTTGTGTGGACTAGACTGATTCAAAGTCTAGACTGATGGAGTAGTTAGCAGACTAAAACCATTTCTTTATTATAAACTTTGTCAGTATTAGAGGTGATGGTTTGTTTTCCATATGCCACTCAATCCTCAGAACTACTACTACTACAAAAAAAGTTTCTGACTACCCAAGTTCCTACAGTAAACAGGGCATTCAAAATGTGAATCTATGACTTCAGATACAAAGTCCAGAGCTCTTTCCAAAATATTATGTAATTTATATATAGTATCCTTTTTGTTCATAAATAAACCATTTAGCCTGGAAACTTTATTTGTTGGGCCACTGTTTTACTCGGTTTGTGATTTATGGGGTTCTCTAAACCCCAATATCCTCATTTCTAAAGTAGAGATATAATACCTTCATCTCTAGGCTGTTGCAATGCCTGTATGTGTGTATGTGTGCGTGTATAACTTATAATATCAAATATATGACATTATTCTGTTCCTGAGATGGAGTAGATACTTCAGAAATGTTTCTTTCATTTTTATTTGTAATAATTGTACTGTAAAATAATTCATTTAAACCTTAAAATCAGCTATTAAAATATGTTTGTAGGGTCATTGCCACTGGAATAATACAGGTTTTCTATGTAAATCTTTGTAAAACAAAAAGACTTCTCTTCTCATGATTGATTATACAAGATCATGTAATTTACTTAATCACTTGTCTTCCAATACAAAAGTACTGTATTCTACACTTAAATTTTCAATATATTACATTCAATAAACATTATGCTATCACCTTTAAATGTATAGGGTTAAACTCTCCTCTGGTAGTTACTATTTAAACAACAAATGGGAACTTGAAAAGAAAATATTTTAAAACATACTTTCATAAAATGTTTTACTAACAGATGAAAATCTTTTTGATGAATATAGGAGGAGGGGTTTTAGAGAAGTTAGCTTAAGAGACAGATTGCCAATAAGAGAGGGAAAAAGATACTAGAAATGAATTAAGCCCAATTGTTCACTCCTTTCTACCTCCATGCCATTTGCAGTTTTTCCTGTTGACAGAGCAGAGTATGTTTCCTTACCGCTTTTTCATAATTTTGGTTAAGTGATTTATTCTGATCAATCCAATGTGATTCAAGTGAAAATGTGTTAGTTCTGGGCCTAAATGTTAAGCATATTTCTGCTTGCCCTTTGTGCCTCTGCCATCCACTTGAGAAAAATACAGATCCCTGCTCAGTGGTTGAAGAAGAATGACAAAGACGTGGAACATGGTTACTCCAGCCTACACAGAGATACAGATGAAGCAGAGCCACCTAGCCCAGCACAGTCTGGATCCACCAAACGCTGCCTGACCTGTAGATCTGAAAGGATAAATGATTACTGTTTAAACCACGGAGTCTGGAGGTGTTTTATTACACAGCATTATTGTGACAATTGCTAAAAACAAAATGACATGTAACCAAAAAACATCAAAAGAAGATTTTAAATCTATGAAAAAATAGATTGGAAAAGAGGTTTCAGAGGTAAGCAAGGTATAGTTAGTACAGGAGGAAATTTAATTTGTGATATGAAGCTATCAAATGGAAATGAAACATTATATTTTACTCATTTATTTCCTGCTTGTGGTGCTGATTTTTAGCAGCATAATTACTTATGTGATTTTTTTCAAACATGAATGGCTATTTCAGTTTTATAATAGAAAATAACAAAACCTTCACATTCTAAAAGTTACTGATGATGTAGACTTAGTTATAAATAATATAAATACTGATGAAAAGGTAAAAAGAAATTAATCTATCAGTCTATTTTGTAATTTAATGATGTTAAAATGTTATTGTCACCTATACCCTCCTGCATTTCCAACAGCTGGGTTTAAAGAGCTACCAGTTAAAGTGCTCTACTTACCTAGGTATATTAAAGTTATTTAATATAGCTTTAGCATTTGTTGTAAATATAATTGTTATATTTGTTCAGATATTTTGATGATATATGCATGTCTGAAAATGCCTGGCAATAAGTATTCTCTCTAAATATTTATTGTTTATTATTATCATGTGTAAATCTATTATCTACCCTTCATTCAGAAAAAATAAGAAATAGGAGTTAAGGTGACAAGAAGACCTTAGGGATATTAAAGCAACACAGTATTCTAGATTTTTTCTCCATAGTTCTCTATAACAATAAAGAAAGTAAAACACATGAATTCCCAAGATAAGAATGCAATTTGTTCAAATTTTAAAATCTTGATTTTTAAAATTCAGAGTGTGGCTCAAAATGATCATATCAGTTGGTAATGGATTAGGTATCATTAAATGACCTAAAACCAAGATGGGTGACTTATTATTGTTATCAGTCAAAGTCTCAGCAGGAATAATAACCGGATAGCTTAAATAAAAAGACTTTCAGGCTGAAACTAATTACTGAAGGTTACTGAAGGTCAAATGCAACTGAGTAAGTCATTGAGCTCCCCAGAGACTAACAATAGCAGCAATCTTCTGGTAGTTAAGAGATCAGCAGAGAAAATAGTCTTTCCAAAAACCAGGAAGAGCAGGAGCTGTCTAGCAGAGAAGTAGGATTAGAAGAATGCAGCTGTAGCCAGAGTAACTGCACCACAGAAGGGAGAGAAATGCTCTAAGCTCGCTCTTCTCCCACTCTCTTGCCTCTGGCTACTATCAGTGGAACCCATCTGGAAGCCAAGCTGGAAGAGAACCCAAGTGATGCAATCTGGAGGAGTCAGCTTCCCATGTCACAGAAGAGGGTACAGAGAAGTGGGGAATTAATACTGGGGATGAAAGGGGTTATACAAATTGAGAAGAAGCAACATAATAAACTAGTTAGAATACCCATAAGAATCAGGAGTTAGTATTGGTTTTTGACTTAAATTAGAAAGAATTTTTCTTCATCTTTCTTCCTCCTTCCTTTCTTATTCATTTATTTATATTGTTTGTTTACTGCAGACCTACTGTGTGCAAGTTGCTAGACTTCTATCTCATGCCATTGGACACACTGCTTAAGCAGAGGAAGCTTTGGATTTGTTTAACATAGGCATGAGAACCGATCCTGTTATAAGCAATATCTGTACACAGGGATTATTCAATCAACAAACATTTATTAGAATTTCATTGGGTCTTATGGGATTTATATATATATGTCTATATGAAAACAATGTATATATTATGCCTATATAAAAACAATAAAATTAAAAAGCCGTGGTCCCTGGCATTATATTGCTTATAATCTACATAATATCCTTTTAGTGTGTGTATAAATGCACTTTTATTAGAGAATAAGATAATATGATTTGAAAGAAAATTACATTTATGAGACTACAAAAACCATTCATCTATCTATTTTACCAAAATGTTGCAAGAAATTAGTCAGTATATTGAGCCATTTCCAGGATTGAAGAACACCATGAATGGTTGTTTTGATGTAAAGGCTACAAAAATTGTTCTTAAGATTTTGGTAAATTAGTCTGGGATATCATTTCTTAAGTGAGTTTTTCTCATTTTTAGTTGAACTAGACTTGCAAAATTAATAATATGATTAAGTCAAGGCCATTCATCTCTCAAACATTGTTAATTGTTAAAAATGGTGTAGTATTAGGTTGGAAGGCACAGAATTGCCATCTTCCACTCTGGGCATTTTAAACTTTAGGTTTTCTGAGATACTCATTTGGAGAATTTGTTTTTGTTTAGTCATGGTTGCCGTCTGATCTGTTTTCTGGACATGTTGCCCACTTAATTTTAAGTTTATGTACTCATTTTACTAAGTGTCTGATTTGCTTTTGGAGGCTGGAACTCATGATCTTTATGTATATAATCACTGCATGGTGGTTGAATGTTAAAAGTCTTTGAAAAAAATCACACGGGTAAAGTATTTATAAAAGCTGAAAAGTTTCTTGTTAACCACAGCATTTTTTCAAATGTTAACCCACCATAAACAAAACTTAAACACAGATAAAAATAATATATTGAAGTAGAACACTGCTGAATTTAAACTGGTTTGATTAAAAATCAAAGAATGTAAATGGTATGATGATGTTAGTATAATAAACATCATACAGGATGTAAAATATTTTATTTTACACAATTCTAGATGTCATATAATTCAGACTACCTTGCAGCTACTATGGACATAAACTTCACATCATCAACTTAATACTTAAGAATAAATTTAAAATTTATATTTAATAATAATTTTAAAAAATCATCTTCATTAAAAAATCATCTTCATTTATATAATTTGTATTATTTTCATCAGCTTTTCTTTTAGGAAGATATATCCCATAATGCCTAACACAGACATTCTTTAAGGTTTATACTGAACCTGTACAAGCTTGAACTTTAGAGTCATTTGACTTTGAGTGAAATGATTTTTCTTAGGCTCTCAGTCAGAGTCCATTTCTTACCTACTCCCATCAGGAAGCTATTTTAATTCCCTTTTAAAGTAAAGTAAGTGGAGTATAAGTAACTTTGTCATTGCCTTACATGATTGCACAGATGCCCACACTAGATTAGAATAAAGGAAAACCTGAGAGCCTTCAAAATCCTGAGAAAACAAGGTTGCAGAATGACACAGATTTACTCTGTAGAGTGAGTTCTTGAGAATTCAGAAGCACTGTAAGCATGATATAAACAGTTTGTTCAAATATCTCCAATGTTATTATATGTTATGGCTAAACTATTGAATAAATGTAAAGAAAAAAAATGCCTGTCATTGTTGTAAATATTGCACTCCCCAAGAGCCATTAAATGCTTGTTGAATAATTAGATAACCTTTTTTAACTTCAAAGAAAAATCAGTAGGTGAATGAATACAACAAGAAAAGTACTAAAGTTTTCTTGAAATGATATTGCCTCAGTATTGATGTCTAGTATTTCTTTTCCTCTTTAGCATTTATCATTTCCTTCTCAAGATTAGCACTTGTATATGTAGGCATCTTTGGGTTCATAACAGTGCTCAATAAGAAAATTTATCATTGGAAATTGGCCACGGAATCTCACAGAAATAAATTTTACCTTCTAATATAGTTTTGTTGTTGTATGAACTAAAGTCTTTTTGAACCTGAAATACATTTGGTCTTAATGGCCTCTTTCCTTTGATACTTGCATATCGTTCCATTGTATAATTGCCTTAAATCCTTGATAAGATAGGGCGATGGTACTAATAATTCTGTTAAAGGAGTAAAATGCTTTCCCAGTGACAAGAACAATAAAATATCCAACTCCTTTAATGGAGAATCAACATACACATTTTCACTTTACAAGTACAGGCTGCAATTCTGAAGTATTACTTTTTCAATTAGCTGAAACTTATCTGAATAGAGATCAAATGTTGTTTTCTGTGTTACTTATACAAATCTAAAATGGTGTTCATTTTATTTATTAGAAAGAAATTGTATGTCAAATAAGTGTTTAGAATTTTTTATTGCTAATCTCCTAGGCAAAATGAATCTTGATGGTCCCTATGACATGGTGGAAACATCTATAATTTTGACATCTAACTCTTCTGTGTAGATATTCTTCCATGTTTTTTAGAGCTTTTATCTTCTAATTCATTTCTCTTAAACCACAATCAACACTGTCCCAACTGTGCTTGGAACTTGCACAAATTAACTAGGATTTCAAGTAAAGAGTTGTGAGATGTCTGCATTATTCATTGATCTCTACATGTAAAAATGGACATTATAACATTTTGACTGTAACAATGGAAAATTCAGTTTGTGAATTAAACTTTTAAGTGACATGTGGAAAGCAGCCATCTTTTCATATAACAATACGCATTTTAAAGACCATTTTTGTAAGTAAATTGCATAATTTCTTTTTACTAATGTCTTATTATCTTATAAACCATTCCCTCTTTTTTTATTATATTTTAAGTTTTAGGGTACATATGCACAACGTGCAGGTTTGTTACATATGTGTACATGTGCCATGTTGGTGTGCTGCACCCATTAACTCGTCATTTAATATTAGATATATCTCCTAATGCTATCCCTCCCCCCTCCCCCCACCCCACAACAGGCCCTGGTGTGTGATGTTCCCCTTCCTGTGTCCATGTGTTCTCATTGTTCAATTCCCACCTATGAGTGAGAACATGTGGTGTTTGGTTTTTTGTCCTTGCAATAGTTTGCTGAGAATGATGGTTTCCAGCTTCATCCATGTCCCTACAAAGGACATGAGCTCATCTTTTTTATGGCTGCTTAGTATTCCATGGTGTGTATGCACCACATTTTCTTAATCCAGTCTATCATTGATGGACATTTGGGTTGGTTCCAAGTCTTTGCTATTGGGAATAGTGCCGCAGTAAACATGTGTGCATGTGTCTTTATAGCAGCATGATTTATAATCCTTTGGGTATATACTCAGTAATGGGATGGCTGGGTCAAATGGTATTTCTTGTTCTAGATCCCTGAGGAATTGCCACACTGACTTCCACAATGGTTGAACTAGTTTACAGTCCCACCAACAGTGTAAAAGTGTTCCTATTTCTCCACATCCTCTCCAGCACCTGTTGTTTCCTGACTTTTTAATGATCTCCATTCTAACTGGTGTGAGATGGTATCTCATTATGGTTTTGATTTGCATTTCTCTGATGGCCAGTGATGATGAGCATTTTTTCATGTGTCTTTTGGCTGCATAAATGTCTTCTTTTGAGAAGTGTCTGTTCATATCCTTCGCCCACTTTTTGATGGAGTTGTTTGTTTTTTTCTTGTAAATGTGTTTGAGTTCATTGTAGATTCTGGGTATTAGCCCTTTGTCAGATGAGCAGATTGCAAAAATTTTCTCCCATTCTGTAGGTTGCCTGTTCACTCTGATGGTAGTTTCTTTTGCTGTGCAGAAGCTCTTTAGTTTAATTAGATCCCATTCGTCAATTTTGGCTTTTGTCGCCATTGCTTTTGGTATTTTAGACATGAAGTCCTTGCCCATGCCTATGTCCTGAATGGTATTGCCTAGGTTTCCTTCTAGGGTTTTTATGGTTTTAGGTCTTATGTTTAAGTCTTTAACCCATCTTGAGTTAATTTTTGTATAAGGTGTAAGGAAGGGATCCAGTTTCAGCCATTCCCTCCTTTTTTTAAAAGGTCATTCTAGAAATGAAAAACTAAACGAAGAACAATTGAGTGCTTTTAAAGGCTAGTAGTGCTTAATTTGCACATAACCACAGTGAGTAGTTATGGCTATTTTTCAAATTGCAAAGATTTGTAGATGGCACTTTTACTTGGTAGGAAAAACACAGTGATGTAAACAAGATGCTCCTGCATTGTCAGCAGATAAACTTAACTTAAAGGCTTTTTTTGTCTTTGCAATACATCACAGTAGGGTTCTTTTTGTGTGTTAGTTTTCCCCTGGATATTTAATTTTGGAGTAAAGTGATTTTTTCTTTATGGAGGAAAATTTACCAAGCAAATAGAAAGCAGAAAAAAGCAGGAGTCGCACTCCAAGTTTCTGACAAAATAGACTTTGAACCAACGAAGATAAAAAGACAAAGAGGGGCATTACATATTGGTAAAGGGATCAATTCAACAAGAAGAGCTAACATTCTTATGCACCCAATACAGGAGCAGCCAGATTCATCAAACAAGTTCTTAGAGACTACAAAGAGACTTGGACTCTCACACAATAATAGTGGGAGACTTTAACACCCCACTGTCAATATTAGGCAGATCATTGAGACAGCAAATTAACAAGGATATTCAGGACTTGAACTCATCTCTGCATGAAGTGGACCTGACAAATATCTACAGAACTCTCCCCCTCAAAACAACAGAATATACATTCTTCTCAGTGCCACATGGCACTCACTCTAAAATCAATCACATAATTGGAGGTAAAACACTCCTTGGCAAATGCGAAAGAATTGAAATCATAATAGACAGTCTCATACAACAGTGCAATGAAATTAGAACTCAAGATTTAGAAACTCACTCAAAACCACAGAACTGCATGGAAATTGAATAACCTGTTCCTGAATGACTCCTGGGCAAATAATGAAATAAGGCAGAAATCAAGAAGTTCTTTGAAACCAACGAGAACAAAGAGACAATGTATCAGAATCTCTGGGATGCAGCTAAAGCATTGTTATGAGAGAAACTTATAGCACTAAATGCCCACATCAGAAAGCTAGACAGATGTCAAATTGATACCCTAATATCACAGCTAAAAGAACTAGAGAAGCATGAGCTAACAAACCCAAAAGCTAGCAGAAGACAATAAATAAGATCAGAGCAGAACTGAAGGAGATAGAGACATGAAAAACTCTTCAAAAAATCAATGAATCTAAGACCTGTTTTTTAAAAAAATTAATAAAATGGATAGACCACTAGCTAGACTAATAAAGAAGAAATGAGGAAAGAATCAAATAGATACAATAAAACATGATAAAGGGGATATCACCACTGACTTCACAGAAATACAAACAACCATCAGAGAATACTATAAATACCTCTACAAAAATAAACTAGAAAATCTAGAAAAAAATGATTAAATTACAGGACACATACACCCTACTAAGACTAAGCCAGGGAGGACCTGAATCCCTGAATAGATCAATAACAAGTTCTAAAATTGAAGCACTAATAAAAGCCTACCAACCAAAAAAATCCCAGGACCAGATGAATTTACAGCCAAATTCTACCAGAGGTACAAAGGGGCAATGGTGGAATATTTCTTCTGAAAATATTCCAAACAATTAAAAAAGAGGGAATCCTCTCTAACTCATTTTATGAGGCTCACATCATCTTGATACCAAAACCTGGCAGAGATACAACAACAACAACAAGAAAACTTCAGGCCAATATCTCTGACGAACATCAATGCAAAAATCCTCAATAAAATACTGGCAAACCAAATCCAGCAGCATATCAAACAATATATCCACCATGATCAAGTCAGCTTTATCCCCGAGATGCAAGACTGGTTCAACATACACAAATAAATGTAATTCATCACATAAACAGAAATAAAGACAAAAACCATGTGATTATCTCAATAGATGCAGAAAAGACCTTTGATAAAATCCAACAAGACTTCATGTTAAAAACGCTCAATAAACTAGGTATTGATGGAAGATATCTCAAAATAATAAGAGCCACTTATGACAAGCCCACAGCCAATATCATATTGAATGGGCAAAAACTGGAAGCATTTCCCTTGAAAACTGGCACAAGACAAGGATACCCTCTCTCACCACTTTTATTCAACATAGTATTAGAAGTTCTTGCCAGGGCAGTCAGGCAACAGAAAGAAATAAAGTGTATTCAAATAGGAAGAGAAAGTAAAATTGTCTGTTTGCAGATGACTTGATTCTATATTTAAAAAACCCCATTATATCAGCCCCAAAACCCCTTAAGTTGATAAGTAAAAAAGTCCCAGGATACAAAATCAATGTACAAAAATCACAAGCATTCCTATACACCAACAACAGACAAGCAAAGAGCAAAATCATGAATGAACTCCCATTCACAATTGCTACAAAGAGAATAAAATACCTGGGAATAGAGCTAACAAAGAATGTCTAGGACCTCTTCAAGGAGAACTAGAAACCACCGCTCAAGGAAATAAGAGAGGACACAACAAATGGAAAAACATTTTATCCTCATGGATAGGAAGAATCAATATCATGAAAATGACCATACTGCCCAAAGTAATTTATAGATTCAATGCTATTTCCATCAAAATACCATCAACGTCCTTCACAGAATTAGAAAAAACTACTTTAAGTTTCATATGGAATCAAAGAAGACCCCATATAGCCAAGACAATCCTAAGCAAAAGAACAAAGCTGGAGGCATCACACTACCTGACTTCAAACAATACTGCAAGGCTACAGTAACCAAAACAGCATGGTTCTGGTACCAAAAGAGACATATAGACCAATTCTATCAGAATATAAATTATTCTATCAGAACAGAGACCCCAGAAATAACATGACACATCTACAACCATCTGATCTTCAATAAACCTGACAAAAACAAGCAATGAAGAAAGGATCTCCTGTTCAATAAATGGTGCTGGGAAAACTGGCTAGCCATATGCAGAAAATTGAAACTGGATCCCTTCCTCACACCTTATACGAAAATTAACTAAAGATGGATTAAAGACTTAAATGTAAAACACAAAACCATAAAAACCCTAAAAGAAAACCTAGGTAATACCATTCAGAATATAGGCATGGGCAAAGACTTCATGATGAAAATGCCAAAAGTAACTGCAACCACAGCCAAAATTGACAAGTGGGATCTAATTAAACTAAAGAACTTCGGCATAACAAAAGAAACTATGATCAGAGTGAACAGGCAACCTATGGAAAGGGAGAAAATTTTCACTATCTATCCATCTGACAAAGGTCTAATATCTAGAATCTACAAGGAACTTAAACAAATTTACTAGAAAAAAAACCCATTTAAAAGTGGGCAAAGGACATGAACAGACACTTCTCAAAAGAAGACATCTGGCCAGGCACAGTGGCTCACACCTGTAATCCTAGCACTTTGGGAGGCTGAGGCAGGTGGATCACTTGAGGTCAGAAGTTTGAGACCAGCCTGGCCAACATGGCAAAACCCTGTCTCACTAAAAATACAAAAATTAGCTGGGTATGATGGTGGGCACCTGTAATCCCAGCTACTTGGGAGGCTGAGGCAGGAGAATCTCTTGAACCTGGGAGGCAGATGTTGCAGTGAGCCAAGATTGCACCACCACACTCCAGCCTGGGTGACAGAGTGAGACTCTGTCTCGAAAAATAATAATAATAATAAAAGAAGACATTTATGCAGCCAACAAACATGAAAAAGAGCTTAACATCACTGATCATTAGAGAAATGCAAATCAAAACCACAATGAGATACCATCTCATGCCAGTCAGAATGGCAATTATTAAAAAGTCAAGAAACAATACATCCTGGCAAGTCTGTGGAGAAATAGGAATGCTTTTACACTGTTGGTGGGAATGTAAATTAGTTCAACCATTGTGGAAGACAGTGTGGCAATTCCTCAAAGATCTAGAGCCAGAAATACCATTTGACCCAGCAATCTGATTACTGAGTATATACTCAAAGGAATATAAATTATTCTGTTATAGAGATACATGCATGCATATGCTCATTGAAGCATTATTTACAGTAGCAAAGACATGGAATCAACCCAAATGCCCATCAGTGATAGATAGATATAGAAAATGTGGTACATATACACCGTGGAATACTATGCAACTGTAAAAAGGAATGAGATCATGTCTTTTGCAGTGACATGAATGGAGCTGGAAGCCATTATCCTCAGCAAACTAATACAGGAACAGAAAACCAAACACCACATATTCTCACTTATAAGTGGGAGCTGAACAATGAGAACACATGGACACAGGGAAGGGAACAACACACACTGGGACCTGTCAGTGGGGCAAGGAGAGGGAGAGCATGAGGATAAAGTTAATGCATGCAGGACTTAATACCTAGGTGACGGGTTGAGAGGTGCAGTAAACCACCATGGCACACCTTTACCTGTGTAACAAACCTGCACATTCTGTACATGTATCCCAGAACTTAAAATTAAATTTAATTAAATTGAAAAAGCCCTCCCAATCAGATGTGTCACATTTATTAACTCGAGTATGAATTATATGTGTTATATAGAGATTAAGCTAGTAGACAGGAAACAACATTCAGTGATGACTCCAATCCATCCAACAATGTGTAGCAGAGAAAAAAATATGTTTAGGTTCTTTACATATATTCTTTCAGGCTTATAAATGAACACAGGAAATGATTTTGTGATATGAAATGCATCAAAGTAATGCTTGAGAAACCTAGATTGAGAATAGCTGCACTTCGACTTAATGTATGAGTCTAGAGGATTTGAAGGTATACAGTGAAAAAGAAAATCACTTTCCTGATATACTTAGAACAGAAACTTATCCATATTGTACTTGGCTTCAAGTGGTGATCTGCTGCTTAAGTGAAAACATAAAGTCTATACCAAATGTGAATTCACCATAATGCAAATAATACATTCAATCTAATCTAGAACCAGATTTAGAACCACAATAATCACTTTGTTAAATGTTCATTGAAAAATTTTGTACCCCTCCCAAAGGTACTCTATTAGTACTTGTTATAGAAAAAATAAGTTAGTAATAGTATTAAAATAAGTTAATACCACTCTCTATGCTTTCACTTCCTTTGAAATGTAGCCATTGGAAATTGTCTTGTAATAGGAGTAAACTTTGCTAATGTTTATCATCAACAGGGTTTTTTTTAATGCTTTCTTTCCCCTCTTTTCCTTTTCATTCTCTACACCCCTCCCAGGGAAACTTCTGCAACATGAGGCATTCTTTCTTACCCCAGATTTCAGAGAGTTCTTATTATTTCTTTCATCTAATTACTACAAAAATTTTATTTTATGTGGTAAGCTTGTGAATTGTCTTTACAATAAATTATTAATGGGAGTTAAACCACAATTCTTCCCAACGATAATAAGATAAAGAAGAAATTTCTAGGTTATGAATGGAAGTTATCAGTGAACTTTTTATAGAATATCTGAAATTGTCCAATTATAGCACATTGGTGACCAATATAGGACTGGTAGTCAGAAAAGAAAACAATGTTAGGTTTTTAATTACTTGATCCTATAAGTCAGGAAGCTCTTTCTGATGTTTTGTACAATACGTGGGTTGCAAAGAACTCAACATGCCTTCTTAGTTAGAAAAGAGGTTAGTCTAATTTTAAATTGTCTTGGCTTCAAGGCAACTTCATAGGGTTGTTGTGGAAGATCAAATAAATTCATACATTAGAATCACAGTGTAAACTTTATAATACTTCACACAATTTGTTATTACTGTAAGTAATTATGTACTCACTGTATTTTGTTTTCTTGCTAGTTATACATTATGGTTTTAAAGTTCTACAAGATATTTATTCAATTATGTATATGAATTCCATAATACAATTGTATTTTCTTTTTCTTTTTCTTTTTTTTGTGATGAGGTGTTATTCTGTTCCCATGCTGGAGTGCAGTGGCACCATCAAAGCTCACTGCAGCCCCAAACTCCTCAAGTAATCCTCCTGCCTCAGTCTCTGGAGTAGCTCCAACAACAGGTGTTCACCACCACACTGGGTTAATTTTTAAACTTTTTATGCAGATGGTTTCTCCCTATGTTGCCCAGGCTGGTTTCGATCTCATAGGCTCAAGTGATTCTCCTATCTTGGCCTCCAAAAGTGCTAAGATTACAAGAGTGAGCCACTGTGCCTGGCCTGCATTTTTAATAGTATAAATCTTAGGGTAATTTAATTCAGTGAACTTTCTTTTTTTGAATTTTAATTACATTGAAGGCATGTCAGTGTCATGCTTAGAGATGACAATGAGGAATGTATGATCTTGCTACTTAAATGTATGTTATAGAATTACATTTAGCTAAAGAATATATATTATATGGCATACACATATACATTTTATATACTTATTAGAAATACGTTTACACACCAGCCTAAAGTTATATAGATGATAAAGAGATAAATACTAATAATGGAATGTAGACTATGTGCTGAGGAAAAATTAATTCTGACTCTACATGTAGGCTGAATTTGAAAATGTGTAAATTCAATAAATAGATACAAAGAAAGATTTTTCTCAAGCTTAGAGGGTATTATGAGTAAGGCACCAAGTTCAAAAATGCAAGGATAGTCACAGAGCAGAATTTTTCTGGTATGACCAGAGTTGAATTTATGGAGATTAAAATGAGACAGAGATATGGTGGTATGGATTAGAATCATTTTATGAAGGATCATGAAAACCATTTAAAGTTTTAAAAACTTTTCATCCTTATATATTTTGAGAAAGGCGATGATATAATCAGATCTCATTGTTGTGGGTGGTGGGAGATAAAAACTCTGGCAGAAATGTTTAAGGTAGATTTGAGTTGATAGCTATAAGGGATATGGAGACAAATTATGAAGCTGTTTGAGTAATCCAGTGAGTCCTAATATCAAACAGAGGAATATTCAATACAATTTACATTTCTTTAACATTTTTATATACCAAAAACTGTAGCAAGTACTTTACATGCATTTTTCTCATTTAACTTTTACAGAAGTTCAAAATGAGGTGGGCATTATTGTAAACATCCCCCATTTTACTGATGAAAAACCGAGGCTACATGTTTCTTAGGGTTCTAGGGAAACTCATAAATCTCATAAATTTTCATGACTCAATTTCAAAAGCAAACTAGCGGTAAGCCTCTGAGTCAGGCAGATGGAAATACAGTGGAGGGGAGAAAGATTAAGACAGAGTGGGAGAGTGAGGGAGGGAGGGAGAGAGAAAGAGAAGCATTGCTTTTTGAGGTTCAGGTTATGTTGGTTTCTTATGAATGTTTGTGAGTTTGTACATTATGATTGGTTCATTTGTCTCTACTTATCTTATACTTCAATAAAAGTTACCGCATAAGAGAAGGAAAGAATGAAAAATAATGGCAGAAAGAGAAAAATCTGAACAAAAGAAACTGCAAAAAGAGAGATTCATTTTTTCTATGAAAAATCAATTAATGCCTCACAAGGGTTAATACTGGCCCAAACCTCCTTTTACAAAACATTGCATAAATAAGAAAGACCCTTTGAAAACACTAAATTTATAAGTAGTGTTTTGGAATTTCATTTAAAGCCAAAGTTGTGCAGATATTTTCCAAGGGAGAGTGAAAATAAAATAAAAACACTACCATTATCATTTCACCTGGAATCATGAAGTAATGACACTTAAAAGAATAGATTGTTATAATTTACTCTTTACTTTTTTCAAGATATTACTTGGGAATATCTGCTTTCTATATGTATTAGGCTGTTCTCACACTACTGTAAAGAACTGCTCAAGACTGGGTAATTTACAAAGGAAAGAGGTTTGATTGACTTACGTTCCACATTGCTGGGGAGGCCTGAGGAAACTTATAATCATGGCAGAAGGCAAAGGAGTAACAGGCACCTTCTTCACAGGGCAGCAGGATAGAGAGAGTGCAAGCAGGGGGAATGCCAAAACACTTATAAAACCATCAGATATCTTGAGAAATCACTCACTAGCACAAGAACAGCATGGGGGAAACTGCCCCTATGATTCAGTTACCTCCATCTGGTCCTGACTTAGACATGTGGGGATTATTATAATTAAAGGTGAGATTTGGGTGGGGACATAAAGCCAAACCATACCATTATATTTTTAGTTTATGTAGTGTTGAACTTCATAATTGTGTTTACCCATATTCGTTCTCAATTTAACGAGAATTAGAGAACAACTTGATAAACTATAAAACAAACCTATTAATCAGTGTTTAATTTTGGTTCCTTTGTATTTACCACTTAAATAGTGGTTACCATACCATATCATACCATTATTTTGTGTTCAGACTGGGATAAATGAAGTTCCATTAGGAAATATTCCCACGGCAATATTCTTAAATTGAGAATGTCTGGAGCAAACTGTGACATAAAATCATTCTATTTATAAATCATATGGTACTAAGTTTGTCCTTTAGCCTCCTTGAGTCCCAGTGTTCAGATCTGTCTAGAGGGAGAATAACTTTCCATGCCTGCCTCACAGAGTTGAAGTGAAGATTTACTGGGGAAGTCTATGTGAGGAAATCTACAAACTCCTGATCACTCAAATAATACTTACCATCATCATTAAATAATTTGATAACTTTTGTATAACTAGACCTGAATTATAAGTTTAAAATATATAGGATGCATTGCCTGCTTGAAAACAGCATAAGTTCCAGTCATGGGGTCTAAGGAAAGTCTTCAAATACAATTTTGTTATCTGTTTGATTTCGGGATCAGTTGAGAATATTGAGAATCAGTTAAGAAATATATAGATTAGGCCGGGCGTGTTGGCTCACGCCTGTAATCCTAGCACTTTGGGAGGCCGAGCGGGCAGATCACGAGGTGAGGAGTTCAAGACAAGTCTGGTCAACATGGTGAAACCCTGTATCTAAAAATACAAAAAAGATTAGTGGGGCATGATGCCAGGTACCTGTAATCCCAGCTACTCAGGAGGCTGAGGCAGGAGAACCATTTGAACCCGGGAGGCGGAGGTTGCAGTGATGCAGTGAGCCAAGATCGCACCATTGCACTCCAGCCTGGGTGACAGTGTGAGACTCTGCCTCCAAAAAAAAGAAAAAAAAAAAAAAAGAAAAAAAAAGAAATACGTAGATTACAACCTCACCTTTAGTATAGAGAAAGCTATTATATAGGGGACAGTGGACAGTGGACAGTGGACAGTTTAGGACTTGCCAGATGGCTTGTAAACACTTCCCTGAACCACAGAGGAATTACCCTCAAAAGTGTAGCCCTGCCCCACTATACTTGAGCAAATGAAAATGTGTTATTTTCTTTATAATGAGACAGAGATAAAGAGGAAGCAAAGAGGAGGTGGTTGAGTACATACATTCAGTTACGTTTTCCAACTCACTCATCAGCTAAGTCATTTCTTCCTGGAGAGGAGTGAGTTGGTTGGGTGCATGGTGGAGAGAATCTTGGATTATTTCTCCAGTGAAGACCAGCCATACTGAAATTGTAAATGAGAGATAAATTTTCCCTCCTACAGTTTAATTTTGCATAGAAGACATAGCACAAGAATATAAGTAAGCTCTGTACCAAGCAAACAGAATGATGAGCACAGATCCAATAGCAGTTTGCCAGTGGGAGCTTAGTTGGGGACTGGAACATTTAAGGGTAAGTTTGTGGTAAATATAGAAAATAATTTGAGACTTCAATAGTACAGGTTGGTGGGGTGGATGGAACCACATCTTACATCAAGAAGAGATTGTATCTATAGACATTGAAATTTCACATCAGAAAAACTGTTGGTAGAAAAGACAAGGATATGAAGAATCATAATAACCAGTTCAAAGAAGTTTTATAAGAGACCATGGAAATTTGGAGAGTGGGAGATAAATGGTGAAAGTTCTTTTCCAAAATCCTGATCTAACATTTTAAAAAATAGTAAATAATAAACCCAAACCATTATACCAATCTGTTATCTCCTCCAAAAAGAATCATTCCATTCATCATAATCTTATATAAAAAAGATTATTGATTTTTAGCTACATACTGTGCATTAAATTATTTGGAATCATTTTTTTTCTTTGGAGAAATATTCAATTAATAAAATGCAATTAAATATTTACACTCTTTAAATAATGACCAAATAATCATAGCTGTTGTTTATATGATAAATAGCAAACTGATTCTGCTTAAATACTTAAGAATTAGGTACAAAATGGAAACAGAAACAGCATGATTCATTTAAAAATACCACCACCAAACTGAGAAATAAAAGGTTTGTGCTTTGAAGAATTAAAGAGGAAAAAATAATTTGTACTTGTCAATCTCCAAGTTATGTTCTGCATTTGTTAGTGTTCCCATAATAGTGATAAAATTTGCTAAGAAGTGAAACTAACCTGCTGACCTCACTTCCTAGGAAACTCATTACATTTTATTTTTAAATGTAGAAAAATAAGCTTTTTTAAAAAATTTAAACTTAAATGTGTCAATAACTATTTTCACATAATTAAATAGTTCTTCCAAGCAAAGGAAATGGGGAGGTGATTCATAAAGAAAAAAATTGAAGTGGTCAGTCAACACATGAAAAAATGTTCAACCTCAGTGGTAATCCAACAAATAAATAATTCAAGTTAAAATAATGAGATAACATTTCACATGTAAATTTAAGATTTTTAAAAATAGATGTATGAACTGTGTTCTTTTTGGGAGAGTGAGCATTTCCATATACTGCTGGTAAAACACAAATCAGCAGAAGGCTGATTTCTGGAAAGGCAATTGATTAACACATAATAGACATTTTAAAATGTTCACTTTGATCCAGCAATTCCACTTCTAGAAATGCATCTTTAGAAAATAATGATAGATGTAGACAAGGATTTAGCTAATAGAATATCCTTCAATGATACGCTTTCAATAATAAAAAACTGAAAATAATATAAATGTCCACAAATCAGAGATGGCTTAATTAACTATGGTAATCTATTCCATAGAATGTTGTGAAACTATTAAGCATGAAATAATTTATGAAAATAATGTTGTAAAGTTATTAACTTTTCACTATTTCTATCATAATTTTGGGATAATTCATATGTCATCAGATAAGCATCAAAGTGTCTATACATGTTGATAAAGTGAGGTTGGTATTAGGGGTTCCACAGTCTTTTCTATGAAAAACTGAGGTTTATGTTGGTATATTAGTTTTCACAAACTGGGAGGCTTAAAACAACATGAATTTATTCTCTCACAGTTCTGAGGGCTAGGTAACTGAAATTATTAATAGTATCACTGGATTGAAATCAAGGTGTCAACAGGACTGCACTCCCTCTTGAGGATCTAGAGGAGAATCCATCTCTTTCCTTTTCAGCTGTGTGTGGCTGCTAGCATTCCATGGCTTGTGGCAGCATCACTCTAATGTCTGCTCCATGGTCACATTACCTCATCATCTTCTATATATGTCAAATATCCCTCTGACTTCCTCTTATAAAGACACTTGTGATTGTGTTTAGGGCCCACTGGGATGATCGAGGATGATGTCTCCATCTGAAGATACTGTGTACATTTTTTTGCCATATAAGGTATAATTCAAAGTTTTCTGGGATTAAGGTATGGATATCTGTTGTTGCTGGTGGTAGGGAACTATGTGTCCTACCACAGTTGGCTATTGATGTTGTTTCACGAGTAGAATGTTTCCATCTGTGATTCTTTTTTTTTTTTTTTAATAGGTTTTTGGGAGACCACGTGGTGTTTGGTTACATGAATAAGTTCTTCAGTGGTAATTTCTTAGATTTTGTAATTCTGGGCAGTGTACATTGTACCCAATGTGTAGTTGTTTATTGCTCACCCCCTCCCACCCTTTCCCCTGAGTCCCCAAAGTCCATTGTATCATTTTTATGTATTTGCATCCTCACAGATTAGCTCCCACTTATGAGTGAGAACTTATGTTTGGTTTTCCATTTCTGAGTTACTTCATTTAGAATAATGGTCTCCAATTCCATCCAGGTTGTTGTGAATGCCATTATTTTGTTTCTTTTTATGGCTTAGTAGTATTCCATGGTATATATACACCACAATTTCTTTATTTTTTGATTGATGGACATTTGGACTGGTTCCATATTTTTGCAATTGTGAATTGTGCTGCTATAAACATACATGTGCAAGTATCTTTTTCATATAATGACTTATTTTCCTCTGGGTAGATACCCAGGAGTGGGGTTGATGGATCAATGGTAGATCTACTTTTAGCTCTTTAAGTAATCTCCACACTGCTTTCCATGGTGGTTGTACTAGTTTATGTTCCCACCAGCAGTGTAAAAGTGTTTCCTTTTCACCATATCCACGCCAACATCTGTTTTTTTTAATTTTTTTATTATGAGTAAGGTGGTATTGCATTGTGGTTTTGATTCACATTTCCCTGATAATTAGTGATATTGAGCACATTTTTATATGTTTGTTGGCCATTTGTATATGTTCTTCTGAGAACTGTCTGTTCATGTCCTTAGCCCACTTTTTGATGGGATTAATTGGTTTTTCTTGGTGATTTGTTTGAGTTTGTTGTAGATTCTGGATATTAATCCTTTGTCAGATGTATAGCTTGCAAAGATTTTCTCCCACTCTGTGGGTTGTCTGTTTACTCTGCTGATTATTTCTTTTGCTGTGCAGAAGCTTTATTGTTTAATTAGGTCCCATCTATTTATCTTTGTTTTTGTTGTGTTTGCTTTTGGGTTCTTGTCATGAAGTATTGCCTAAGACAGTGTCTAGAAGGGTTTCTCCAATGATTTATGTCTCTGATCCATCTTAGGTTGATTTTTGTTTAAGGTGAGAGATGAGAATCCAGTTTCATTCTTCTACATGTAGCTTGCCAATTATCCCAGCTCCATTTTTTGAATAGGGTGTCCTTTCCCCACTTTATGTTTTTGTTTGCTTTGCCGAAGATCAGTTGGCTGTAAGTATTTGGCTATATTTCTGGATTCTCTATTCTGATCCATTGGTCTATGTGCCTGTTTTTATACCAGTCCCATGTTATTTTGGTGACTATGGCCTTATAGTATAGTTTGAAGATGGGTAACATAATGCCTCCAGATTTGTTCTTTTTGCTTAGTCTTGCTTTGTCTGTGTGGGCTCTTTTTGGTTTCATATGGATTTTAGGTTGTTTTTATATTGTTTTTTTCTAGTTCAGTGAAGAATGATGGTTGTGTTTTTATCGGAATTGCACTGAATCTGCGATTGCTTTTGGCAGTAAGGTCATTTTCACAGTATTGATTCTACCCATCCATGAATATGGGATGTGTTTCCATTTGTTTGTGTCATCTCTGATTTCTTTCAGCAGTGTTTCATTGTTTTCCTTGTAGAGGCCTTTCACCTCCTTAGTTAGGTATACTCCTAAGTATTTTTTTTCAACTATTGTGAAAGCAGTAGAATTCTTGATTTGATTCTCAGCTTGGTTGCTGTTCATGTATAAGAAGGCTACGGATTTGTGTGCATTACTTTTATATCCTAGAACTTTGCTGAATTTATTGACCAGGTCTAGGAGCTTTTTGGATGAGTCTTTAGGGTTTTCTAGGTATATGATAATGTCACAAAGAAACAATGACAGTTTGACTTCCTCTTTACCAATTTGGATGCTCTTGATTTCTTTCTCTTGTCTCATTGCTCTGGCTAGGACTTCCAGTACTATGTTGAATAGAGGTGGTGAGAGTGGGCATCCTTGTCTTATTCCAGTTCTCAGGGGAAATGCTTTCAACTTTTCCCCATTCAGCATAATGCTGGCTGTGGGTTTGTCATAAATGGCTTTTATTACCTTAAGGTATTTCACTTGTACATCAATTTTGCTGAGGATTTTAATCACAAAGGGATGCTGGATTTTGTCAAATGCTTTTTCTGTTGCTATTGAGATGATAATGTGATTTTTGTTCTTAATTCTCTTTATGTGGTGTATCACATTTATTGGCTTGTGTATGTTAAACCATCCCTGCATCCCTGGTATGAAATCCACTTGATCATGGTGGATTATCTTTTTGATTTGCTGTTGGATTTGGTAAGCTAGTATTTTGTTGTGGATTTTTGCATCTATGTTAATCAGGGATATTTGTCTGTAGTTTTCTTTTTTTTGTTATGTCCTTTCCTGGTTTTGGTATTAGGGTAACACTGGCTTCATAGAATAATTTAGAGAGGATTCCCTCTTTTTCTGTCTTTTGAAATAGTGTGAATAGGATTAGTAACAATTCTTTGAATGTCTGATAGAATTCACCTATGAATGCATTTGGTCCTGGACATTTTCATTGTTGTTGGAAATATTTTTATTACCATTTCAGTCTCACTGTTTGTTATTGGTCTGTTCAGAGTTTCTGTTTCTTCCTAGTTTAATCTGGGAGGGTTGTATATTTTCAGGGATTTATCCATCTCCTCTAGGTTTTTAGTTTATGTGCATAAAGGTGTTCATAGTAGCCTTGAATGATCTTTTGTATTTCTGTGGTACTGGTTTTGTATTTTTTTGTTTTATTTTTATTTAGTTCTGTTCTCATCTTGGTTATTATTATTTTTTTCTTTTGCTGGGTTTGTATTTGGTTTATTCTTGTTTCTGTAGCTCCTTGAGATGTGACCTTGGATTGTGTATTTGTGCTCTTTCAGACATTTAAATGGAGGCATTTAATACTGTGAACTTTCCTGTTAGCACCACCTTTGCCATGTCGCAGAGGTTTTGATATGTTGTGTCACTATTATTGTTCAGTTCAAAGAGATTTTTAATTTCCATCTTGATTTCATTGTTGACCCAACGATCATTCAGGAGCAAGTTACTTAATTTCCATGTATTTGCATGGGTTTGAGGGTTCCTTTTGGAGTTGATTTCCTGTTTTATTCCACTGTGATCTGAGAGAGTGCTTGCTATAATTTCGATTTTCTTAAATTTGTTGAGACTTTGTTTTGGGGCCTATTATATGGTCTATCTTGGAAAATGTTCCATGTGCTGGTGAATAGAATGTATATTCTGCATTTGTTGGATAGAATATTCTGTAAATATCTGTTAAGTCCATTTGTTGTAGGGTATAGTTTAAGTCCATTGTTTCTTTGTTGACTTTATATTTTGATGACCTGTCTAGGGCTGTCAGTGGAGTATTGAGATCTCCCACTATTATTGTGTTGCTATCTCATTTCTTAGATCTAGTAATAATTTTTTTATAAATTTGGGAGCTCCAAAGTTAGATGCATATATATTTAAGATTGTGATATTCTGTTGGACTAGTCCTTTTATCATTATATAATGTCCCTCTTTGTCTTTTTTAACTGCTGTTGCTTTAAAGTTTGTTGTGTCTGATATAAGAATAGCTGCTCCTGTTCACTTTTGGTGTTCATTTTCATGGGATATCTTTTCTCACACCTTTACCTTAAGTTTATGTGAGTCCTTATGTGTCAGGTGAGTCTCTTTAAGACAGCAAATAGTTGGTTGGTGAATTCTTATCCATTCTGCCATTCTGTACCTTTTAAGTGGAGCATTTAGGCCATTTACATTCAACATTAGTATTGAGATGTGAGGTACTATTCTATTTATCATGCTCTTTGATGCCTGAATATCTTGGGATTTTTTTCATTGTGTTGTTGTTTTATAGGTCCTATGAGATTTATGCTTTAAGGATATTCTATTTTTGTGTATTTTGAGAATTTGTGTCAGATTTAGAGCTCCTTTGAGCAGTTCTTGTAGTGCTGGCTTGGTAGTGGCAAATTCTCTCAACATTTGTTTGCCTGAAAAAGACTGTATCTTTCTTTCATTTGTGAAGCTCAGTTTCACTGAATGCAAAATTATTGGCTAATTGTTTTGTTTAAGGAGGCTAAAGATAGGATCCCAATCCCTTCTAGCTTGTAGGGTTTCTGCTGAGAAATCTGCTGTTACTCTGGTAGGTTGCTTTATGGGTTACCTGATGCTTTTGCCTCATAGCTCTTGAGTCTTTCCTTTCTCTTAACTTTAGATAACCTGATGACCATGTGCCTAGGTGATCTTTTTGCAATATATTTCCCAGGTGTTCTTTGAGCTTCTGGTATTTGGATGTCTAGATCTATATCAAGGCCAGGGAAGTTTTTCTCAATTATTCCCTAAAATATGTTTTCCAAACTTCTTCCTTGGGAGCACCAATTATTCTTAGGTTTGGACATTTAACATAATCCCAAACTTCTTGGAGGCTTTGTTCATTTTTTTAAATTATTTTTTTGTGTGTGTTTGTTGAATTGGGTTAATTCAAAAGCCTTGTCTTCAAGCTCTGAATTTCCTTCTTGTACTTATTTGAGTCTATTGCTGAGACTTTCCAGTGCATTTTGCAATTCTCTAAGTGTATCCTTCATTTCCAGAAGTTGTGATTTTTTAAAATTTATGCTATTTATTTATTTCTCTGGAAATTTTTCTATTTACATCCTGTATCTTTTAAAAAATTTCTTTAAGTTGTCCTTCACTTTTCTCTGGTGCTTTCTTGGTTGGCTTAATAGTTGAGCTTCTGATTTATTTTTCTGGCAATTTAGAAATTTTGTCTTGGTTTGGATCCATTGCTGGTGAACTAGTATGATCTTCTGGCGTGTTAAAAACCTTGTTTTGTCATATTACCACAATCATTTTTCTGGTTCTTTCTCATTTAAGTCAATGTAACTCCCATTGATTCAATTTGCCTCTATTGCAATAGATGTTAGCTCTTCCAAATTCTGGCAAATTTTATCCAGTAATATTTCTTATTCATTCCTATAAGATTAATATTCTCTAGATAAATAGTTCCCTCTTCTGCTGTCCTAGCCCATTCATATTAAGAAAACTGCACTGTGACCGTTATATCATCAGTACCTGTGAGCACTCTGAATCTTCCTATTTTACATGAAGTTTGGTCTTCAGGTATCCCTAGTGAAATTTTTCCATTAGTAAATCATGATTTATTAACCAATATGAATCTTGGCTTGTCATGCAGAGCTCTAAGAGAACATCTAATTTCATCAACCTTATACACCAACATGTTTTAGAAAGTTTGATTTTTTTAATCAGAATAATTATCATAACATTTTGAGAGACACTGAAATATAGATAGGATTACTTTTGTGATAGATTGTCAGAGCAAAACTCAAACACACCTTCCTTCTTAAATTCTAAGTTTTTCTTATAAGTCACTACCAAAAAATGGTGTTTAAATAAATTCAAGTTAAATTAATTGTTTTTAAATTAATTATTAAATGCTTTAATTAAAATCATCTAAGTAGTGGATTAACAAACCAATCTTCAACTTCTTTCTGCACAAACTTGATTATATTAATACATGAAGAATTTTAAACTCTTTCTTAGCTTTAGAATTAACAATCATCGGTATGAGTCAAATTCAATCCTCATCATTTCCCTAGATATTGCAAGGGTGTTTAAACAATTCAAGGTATGCACCCATTTCAGCGGGGATGGGGATGATTAAGATCTGGAACACAAATCAGTGTATGTACTAACTTGCCAAAAATAAATAAATAAATAAAGCCATCTAGTTGATAACAATGAGATCGTATCAGCAACAAAATTATATGTCAGATATATCCATCCTTCTATTGCCACAATGCCAATAGTTTAGAGAAACTTCCTCTAAGCAATAAATGTCTCCCAAGATCAACATAGATATTTTAGCTGTTTGTATTTATCCTTGCTTACAATTATAGATGTGCAAAGAATCAGAAAAACAATCTTTTCAACACCATCTTTTTATCAAAAAGAGAAACTGAGGCCTAGTGTTGTTAAATAACCTGTCTGAAGGCAGCTGTTAATTAGAAGTAAGTCTTGGATGAAAACTTCTATCTCCTAGGGCTGTTAAGCTTTATATTACTCTGTCTGACTGTATTATATTTTATTTTCACTATTGTCACCACTCACCATTCATGTCGGAACAGTGTGGTTAAAATCTATCCTTCTTTCACCCTGCAATTTTGCCATAGTACACTTATTATTTCAATTCATTTTTCAAAGAATTATATCATAAACAAAATGAATTAATATAAACTGTTTTTAGAAAACAAGATTAACTTTTGGTAATAAAACTTTCATCAATATTTTTTAGACATTGTCAAACTTCCAATAAATAAAACCTTCAATGAAATTGTAATGATTTATCTCTTCAACATACTGATTTTAATTCCTTTGGATATGTATACCCAGAA